>NC_048582.1:56131978-56199478 GCF_013265735.2 Oncorhynchus mykiss | reverse complement strand
ATGAACCTATAGCCATAATATTTTTACAGGAATATGACTCTGGACATTAAGAGCAACACCTCCTCCATTGGCATTTCTATCTGTAATATATATTTTATGACCATGTATAGATCCTACTGCGTCATCAAAGGAATTATCTAAGTGTGTTTCAGAGATGGACAGAATATACATGTTTTCTGATGTTAGTAAGTTGTCAATTTCATGAACCTTCTTTCTCAGGGTATGTTAATATGGGAATGCTTTTAGTTTTTTTCTGGGTTTCTTGTTAACTTTTAGTGCTATTCTGAGAGGCTGATTCGAGGTAGACATGTCAGTGACATTTACATTTGAGCCAATGGTACTGAGTGGGCTGCCCACAGCGGGCTTCTTCCTAAAGCAGACCGTTTCAGTGCAAACAGTGGAATTCAATTCCATGGGCATATGATTATTGCTGACAACACTCTCGGAGCAAACAGTTGAAGGTACATAATGTAGATTAGGTTTCTTATGTTGACTGCACTTATATATCTCTGGGATATACTGAAATACTATTTCGATGTTCTCTGTTTCTTTTTATGACAAGGAGGACTGGAGCGCTACCAAACCCAGACCGTCAGTCCCTAAAGCAGTTCACTAGGTTGATAGAGATTATCCTGGAACCCCCCTAGTCCTTCAGTTCCTCAGATTGCCTAAAGCGATTCTAGTTAAAGCAAATGAGCATGACGATGGTGCCAATACTAGAGCAGTTGGCTAGAACTGTGGGCAGGAGGGAGTTAATATCTTGGACAAGGGTGCCTGGGTGACAGTGGACCTTGTTCGGCCCAAAGGCCGTAGGCACTCCAAAGACTCTCACCATCGAGCTGCCCATTATGATGGTGGTCATGATGGAATCCAATGGGGAAGGAAGAGGGGGAACAGAACAAGACTCAGGCAGGGGGGAGAAGGTGTGCTTCGGTCCATGCCAGCCTGACTCACCGCACACACACTCTAACAGCAGATGGAATCCCTGCGGAGGTGGAGGAGGGCCCAACACTCTGCTTCCTTTTGTCAGCGACCGGCTGAGCCGTGGATGAGGGTGCCACTGGTCGACTGCTGGCTGTTGGTTTCCTCCCAGGATCAGAGCTGACTCCCGGGGCCGGGAGGTCTGCCTCCAGCGGGGCAAAGCTGTTTAATAGCTGGATCTGATCTTCTAGGATATATGGAGGCCGACCAGACTGCCTCCCTCCCGACCTCCTACGCCTTGCCAGAGTCCAGTCTCCATGGGTCGCGGAGTTGAGCTTACCATCTGTCCAATGGATTGGAGCAGGTCAGCACTGCTTGGCTCATCGGCACCTTGACTGCATCGAAGTACTTAGAAAGCACATATTTTTTTCCCACAGCAGAGCTAGCAGCCGGAGAATCTCTTCCCTAAGCTGCTTGATGATGATGCATTTGTGACAGACAAATTTAATGTGTGTGTGTGTGTGTGTGTGTGTGTGTGTGTGTGTGTGTGTGCTATTGTTTTCAGTATTATGATTAATAGCTCTGTCCGTCATGTTACGCTGTCTGGCAAATAGATTCCCCCTAACGTTACAACAGATGAACACAAATGAGTCCCCTGGGGAGAAGTTTCAGGGGAAAATAATTTCCCTGTGACACTGATGGTGAAGGACATGCACGTGGCTCTCGCTTTCTCTCCCTCTTTCTCTGTCTCTTTCTCCCTACTAGGGTATCAGTTGTGTTGACATTTCTACTTCATTCCAAATCAGAACCATAATTGCATGAATTTCCATCTTTCATCTATGCATCTCACTGTCTCAGATACGTAATGGAGAACACTTCCACCTCTTTTTCATCTCACTCCCCTCTCAAGAACCAAAATGGCCCCTTTTCCAACCGCACTGCATATCCTCCCCTTTTATGCTTCTATGAGCTGTAAGGATGGATGCGAGGGGAACTGACTCCATTTTGTGTCTGAGACGTCTGCAAATGGAACCAGACAGTTAAACAGTTTGAGATTTATATTATCATAATAATATATAATAATATCATATACACTGAACAAAAATATAAACGCAACATGCAACAGTTTCAAATATTTTATTGAGTTACATATAAGGAAATCAGTCAATTGAAACAAATGAATTATCTGTTGGTCACAGATACATAAAAAAAGGTAGGGGCATGGGTCAGAAAACCAGTCAGTAACTTGTATGACCACCATTTGCGTCATGCAGCGCAACACATCTCCTTCTCTTAGAGTTGATCACAATGTTGATTGTGTGTGTGACAGAACTACACATTTTAGAGTGGCCTTTTATTCTCCCCAGCACAAGATGTGTAATGATCATGCTGTTTAATCAGTTTCTTGTTATGCCACACCTGTCAGGTGGATGAATTATTTTGGCAGGGGAGAAATGCTCACTAACAGGGATGTAAACAAATGTGTGCACAAGGTTTGAGCGAAATGAGCTTTTCGTGCGTATGGAAAGTTTCTAGGATCGTTTATTTCAGCTCATGAAACATGGGACCAAGATATTTTTGTTCAGTGTATAATAATGTTCTGAGTTCTCAATACCATCAGAATAACATCAAATGAAAGTTGTCTGTCATCTCCCAGCCCGTGGCATCAGTTCTGGTACCACTTAAGGAGTGACAGTTTACACACCTTAAATCACTGGTGAGGTACAGCAGTAATGACGCTGCTCTAGTAAATCACTTTGTTAGCATGACAGGTTAGATAGCCACACACACACACACACACACACACACACACACACACACACACACACACACACACACACACACGCTGAGTTAGTGTGACAAGCTAAATGGCTACTATGAGCTCAGGTTGTTTACAATTCAGTGGATAAAGCTGTCAAAGATTCACTGTCTATGATAGTGTAGTGTCCTCTAAATTTGCTGACTGAGTTTAAAAGCCTATCACGAACACTAACACTCACACACAAACATCATTAACACACACACACACATGGACTTATATGCATGCACACGCACACACACACACACACACACACACACACACACACACACACACACACACACACACACACACACACACACACACACACACACACACACACACACACACCACACACACACACACACAGTACACAAGCAACACAATGGCACTTTCTCAAATACACTCCTATTGACACACGTACTAACACACACACACACACACACACACCAAACCAAGGTGACCTCTAATGGTACTTTAGAGAACTGAAAGAACATTTGCTTTTCTGGTCTCTGTTCGGTTGCCACCCAAATTGAGCCGGAGTTAGAATACACAGCCCTAAACTAATCTCTCACACATACGCACACGCAAGCACACACGCACACGCTCACACACCCACACACACTCACACACTCAGCAGGGCCCAGGTGAGCTGTAGAACTCCCCCAAACCCCATCTATGTTCTGCGTGCATCGATCACATGGACCCAGTGGTGCATGGAAAGCAGTGGACCAGAGGGAGATAGCCAAGTGTCTGTGTGCCATTCGGCAGGGTTGATTTAGTGGCCTTATAACGGTTCACTTGATACTCTGGAGGGTTAAAACTCCAAGTGTTCTGTCAAAGAAACAGTATGATGTGTCTCCATAAAAAATTACTAATCCAGGGCCCTTCTATCAAGTGAGGTATTGTGTGTGTGAACAGTGAACACAGGGGACAGAGTGTTTGAGAGTGACATAGCTACTTAACACACGCCCCTCACACACTCCCTAACTCCCCAGATCTAGAAACGAATATGGGGATGGCAGGGGCTCTGCTGAGGTGGGATGCCCCTCTTCCTTTATCTAGCACTCGTTCTTCACATACCCCTCTAGTCTCCTCCTTCTCCTCTATCATCTTCTCATCTGCATCACCTGATAGTCCCAATTCCAAATTCAACCCCTTGCCATTATCTCCTATGGTCACAAAGGAGAGGACATGAGGAGAGGAGGCAATCGAAAAGGATCGGGATAAACTCCAGGGTATTGGATTAATTTTAGAGTGTGGGTGCATTCCATTGCCTCTGTCCTCCTCTCATCTGGGAGAGGTCAGGAGTTTATTGGGAATTACGTTGTTGAAGCCGTACACATGGAACAATCACAACTTATCCAGAGAATATGTGTTTCTTTCCAACTGCTGTGTTCTCAGAGCGCACCAAAAAAATGTGTTGTTTTACAGGTTCATCCATAGCTCTCGGGCAAATTAGGGTTAAGTGCCTTGCTCAAGGGCACATCAACAGATTTTCCACCTTCTTGACTCAAGTATTAAAACAAGCAACTTTTCGGATACTGACTCAACGCTCTAACCGCTAGGCTACCTGCCACACTAGGATCGATGTGTGTGGGAGACATAACTTACTGGAACCGAGAACAAGAAGTCATAAATATCGATCTCCTCCTCTCATCCACTCGAGCGCCATCAGGCAAATGACGTTTACAGTGGAGGAATCCCAAAACAAATGTGTAAAGTGATTAAAACAAATGTAGTTGGTTGTGAAAGACTGATTCAAAGGGGGTGTGGAGGATATGCGGAGGATGCACCTCAATATCCTTCGTGAGTGGAGTTTATCGAGGTCAGGAGGACGCTCCTGTGTTTGCCTAAGAATTGATATTCTTCTCGTCCAGTCGACCTCTCATCGGTTTCTGGGTCACAGAATAGAGGAGGATGGAGTACAGAGGAGAGGACATTTTTCTTCCTAATTGAGAATCTCACTAGGACTGCTTTCTCTGTTACAAACACACACAGGCACACAAACACATGGTAACACGCTATGCATTAAAATGGCAATAAGGTAACAGCGGTATACTGCACCTCTAACCAAGTGTTTAACTATTGGGTGTTGTTCAGGTCTGTGCGACCTGTTTTCAATGTTTACTAACATACAAATTATACAATGACTCATTGGCCTTGGCTCATTTTCTGTGAAGAACATGTAAAAGAACACCTTTTCATTAAGTGCACACTGTGCACCCTCCTACACATTTATATTACACATGTGGTGTTTGAGTTCACTTGACCCGAGGGTAATAAAAATGTGGAAAAGTGTGTGTGTAGGGGAAAACAAGTAAAAATTAAACAAAAAGGTTTGCTGTGTGCCTTCACTCCGTCTTCGTCCTCCCTGGGCCTGCTGTTTCAACATAGCACCAAGAACCTGTCTTTCTCCCTGTCTGTCTGCCTTTCTCCCGCTTTTCTCACACTTTTACCCTTTGTATTGTGTGAAACTTCACAATGTCTTGCGGGAACCTGCACAATGTTATTTTGACACATTATTTCGATATCATTGTAAAACATTCAGTGTTTTCCCACACTCTACCCCAGCCCGGTGTAAATTGGGGGAGGGACACAACAAATAAATATCTTTGCATGTGTGGCTCCTTACCACAATCAATCAGCATGGCAAAAGTAATCTCTGCTCAGAGGGCCTTAGAAATAATTTTTCCACAGAGAGAGCTAGTGTGGAAGGAGCGTCTTCCACTGTGGAAGATTAGGAATTTTCCGAATAATGAGGATCATGTCTCTGTCAATTCAGAGTCTGACAGTGAGTTGAAAGAAGAGGATGAGATCGACCCTCAGCCAAACCCAGGACCAGCCCGTCAGCAACTAGCTCATCAGCAGCCTACAGGAGAAATATGGATGTCAAAAATGTTTGACATTTAATGGTCTTCTTGCTCAAAGAATGAGCCACCCTGCATGGCTGCCAATGTGATAAGGATGCAACCAGGGCCGACGCGGATGGTGGTTACTCATGTACAGGACACCATACAGAACATCATTCTGGACTGCACTGGTTTGGAGGGAAGACTTGTTTTTGGAGAGAGATGGAAGGAGATGGACCAAACTCATTTAAATGCATACTTTGGGGTTCTTATCCTTGCTGGTGTTTTCAGAGCTAATGGGGAATTCACAGAATCCCTGTGGGATGTAGAAACTGGCAGAGAACTTTTCCGGGCAACAATGTTTTTTTTCCCATTTTTTATTTCACCTTTATTTAACCAGGTAGGCCAGTTGAGAACAAGTTCTCATTTACAACTGTGACCTGGCCATGATAAAGCAAAGCAGTTTGACAAAAACAACAACACAGAGCTACACATGGAATAAACCAACGTACAGTCAATAACAAAATAGAAAAAAAAGTATGTATACAGTGTGTGTCACGCCCTGACCAAAGAGTTCCTTTTTATGTCTCTATGTTGGTTTGGTCAGGGCTTGAGTTGGGGTGGGCATTCTATGTTTTGTGTTTCTATAATTTTCCATTTCTATGTTTTGGCCGGGTATGGTTCTCAATCAGGGACAGCTGTCTATCGTTGTCTCTGATTGGGAACCATACTTAGGTACCCTTTTTCCCACCTGTGTTTGTGGGAAGTTGTCTTTGTTTGCGGGCACTATTGCCTTTAGCGTCACAGTTTGTTTTGTATGGTTTATTGTTTTTTGTCGGCGTCATTCTCAAATAAAGTAAAATGTACGCTCCGCACGCTGCACCTTGTTCCTCATCCTTCAACAGCCGTGACAGTGTGCAAATGGTGTGAGGAGGTGAGGCAATAAATAGACCATAATAGCGAAGTAACTACAATTTAGCAAATTAACACTGGAGTGATAGATGTGCAGATGATGATGTGCAAGTAGAAATACTGGTGTTCAAAAGGGCAAAAATAAAATAAAAACAATATGGGGATGATTAGATGGGCTATTTACAGATGGGCTGTGTAGAGAAGCATGGATCGGTTAGCTGCTCAGATAGCTGATTTTTAAAGTTAAAGAGGGAGATATAAGTCTCCAACTTTAGTGATGTTTGCAATTCGCTCCAGTCATTGGCAGCAGAGGAATATAAGGAAAGGCGGCTAAAGGAGGTGTTTGCTTTGGGGATGACAAGTGAGATATACCTGCTGGAGCGTGTGCTATGGGTGGGTGTTGTTATCGTGACCAGTGAGCTGAGATAAGGCAGAGCTTTACCTAGCAAAGATTTATAGATGACCTGGAGCCAGTGGGTCTGGCGACGAATATGTAGCGAGGGCCAGCAGACTCCCCCTGTAGAACTTCCACATTATTTCCAGGATTATCTGCTTTGATAACCCGAGACACCAGACCAGCTCGGATGCAGAGAGACAAGCTAGCTGCAATCAGGTCAGTGTGGGACAAGTGGATGGACTGCCTTCCCCTGTTTTACAACCATGGGCCCAACATTACTGTTGATGAGAAGCTTATGCCATTTAGGGGCCGCTGCCCCTTCAGACAGTACATACCGTCTAAACGGAAAATATGGACTCAAGATCTGGGCTGCCTTTGATGCTACTTCATCATATGGGTGGAACTTGCAGGTGTATACGGGGAAGCCAGACGGAGGAGCCCCTGAGAAGAACCAAGGGATGCGGGTTGTCCTGGACGTGACACCAGGACTCCGTGGCCACAACATCACATGCGTTAACTTTTTTACTTTGCACAAGCTGGGACAGGAGATTCTCAAGAGGAAGCTGACGATGGTAGGAACAGTAGAGAAAAACAAGCCAGAGCCCCCATCTCAGCTGTTGAATACACGGAACAGGCCTATTAATTCCTGTAAGTTTGTGTTCACGGCCAACACACCCCTAGTGTCCTACGCGCCAAAGAAAGGCAAAAATGTGGTACTCATGAGTACGCTGCATAGTGATGGGAGAATCTGTGGCCAGGAACATCAAAAAACAGAAATCTTAATGGATTACAATGCCACAAAAGGATTGGTGAACAATTTAGCCAAGCTGGTGACTGGCTACAGCTGCAAAGGAAGAACCCTACGCTGGCCACTTGAATATTCTTCACCATCTTGGACATCTCAGCATACAACGCGTTTGTTATCTGGATGGCATTGAACACAGATTGGAACAGATGGGAGCTCCAGAGGAGACAGCTCTTTCTCAAAGAGCTGGGTATGGCATTGGTAAGGCCTCAAATCCAGAGGAGGCAACATATCCCAAGGACCCCAGCTTCTGCAGCCATCATGAGGATGATTCAGGAGGAGGATGCTGCCCCCCCCCCCCCCCCCTCCCATCCGCCAGACCCACAGAACCAACAACTCCAATTCGGGAAGTAAGCATGAGTGATGTTGTTGCATGTGTGTGTGTCTGACTCTCCTACCTTGGCCTGGGGTAACTATATATCTGAACGAGTGAGATGTTAGTAAAATTCCTGAACTAAGTGTTTTCATCATTCTAGATTGCAGCCGGTAGCAACAAGAAGAAACGCTGCGATGTGTTTGGACCCAAGAAGGACAGGAAGACACAGTACACATGCATCAAGTGGAAGAAATACATTTGCAACACACACACAGTAAAACTCTGTCCCTCATGTGGTGTCTAGACCGGCCTTAATGTGTGTTCAATGGGGCTCATTTATCATTTCCATAAAATACTGTACGGAAAATGTGTCCTTCCAATTTGTTCAGTTCAAAGCAATAAACTTCAAAAGTGATGAAAACAAACCTTGTTTCGTTTATATTTGTCCAAGATAAACATGATTTATTCCACGCATCATGATTATAATAGATTTTTGTTTACAAAAATCACATTTTATCCCCAAAAAACGAATAGCACTTTTGTTGATAAATGTGATCTAGCAGAGGTAAATGGCAAATATGAACCATGTGTGCTGTCTATATTTCTTGTAACTGATATAAGTCCACATCTAAGTATGAAGTGTTTTTAACGAAAATGTTATGGCTGTATTGTTTTAAAAACTCAATAATGTTGTATATCCCTCAGACCCGCAAACATTGGGTGAATAACAAAAACATGAACACGACACAAGGGTTAAAGCTGCTCTGGAAAGACAGACCTGAAACGCATCACAGGCTCTGTGGACTTCCACTTCTGGATGTCAACAAGGTGACAATCCATCTTAACTCCTCCTCCACAGTTACTGGATTGGTTCGACAGTGCAGAAGAGAACCTTCCCCGACAGTTTGTTATTTTCTTTCTCCACTCAGGCATTTATTTTGATGCCTGCTGCATTTGGTTAGAGGGACTTAAAGAAACATTGCGCCAATGAAACCAGGATGGATAGAGACAGTCACAGAACACTAGAGTGTTATAAACAGCAAAACACGTTAAAAATACCATTGATTCCAGCAATGCTATTGTAGCCAGCTCCTCTGACTTACAATCTGTTTTAAAGCCTAAACTCCCCATAGTCATGAATACGAGTGTCTTTGTATCAGTGCTAACCCCTTTCAGATCTGCTGTAAGGCCCAGCCCCAACACAGCACATACACACCCACACAGGTCCATAGACTGAACAAAAATATAAATGCAACATGTAAAGTGTTGGGCCCATGTTTCATGAGCTGAAATAAAATATCCCAGAAATGTTCCATACACACAAAAAGCTTGTTTCTCTAACATGTTGTTAACATCCCTGTTAGTGAGCATTTCTCCTTTCTCCTTCACCAAGATAATCTATCAACCTGACAGGTGTGGCATATCAAGAAGCTGATTAAACAGCATGACCATTACACAGGTGCACCTTGTGCTGGGGACAATAAATGGCCACTTTAAAATGTGCATTTTCATCAACCAGCACAATGCCACAGATGTCTTTGAGGGAGTGTGTAACTGGCATGCTGACTGCAGGAATGCCCACCAGAGTTGTTGCCAGAGAATGGAATGTACCATAAGCTGCCTCCAATGTTGTTTTAGATAATTTGGCAGTATGTCCAACCTCGCAACCGAAGACCTCGCAGCCCAGGACCTCCACATCCATCTTCTTCACCTGCGGGATCGTTTGAGACCAGCCACCCAGACAGTTGATGAAACTGAGGAGTATTTCTATCTGTAATAAAGCCCTTTTGTGAGGAATTCTGATTGGCTGGGCCTGGCTCCCCAGTGGTTGGGCCTGGCTCCCAAGTGGGTGGGCCTATGCCCTCCCAAGCCCACCCATAGCTGCGCCCCTGCCCTGTCATGTGAAATCCATAGATTAGGGCTTAATTTATTAATTTCAAATGACTTATTTCCACATATGAACTGTAACTCAGTAAAATCTTTGAAATTGTTGCATGTTGCGTTTATATTTTTATTCAGTAAACATCCATAGAAGATATAGGATATATAGCGTGTGGGTGTGTGTGTACAGTATGTGTGCATGTCAGAGTACTAGTCTAGTATAAAGGGGCTCAATGCTGAGCCCAGTCAGAGAGAAGGAGAGCTCATGAGACTCAAATACTAATCCTGTCACCACGGTAACCTTAAGCAAACAGGCTTTCTACTAGGAGTCATTCACCACCCAATACCCGATCCCTTCCTTTCCCTTCATCTATCGCTCTATACCCTATCTCGCTCTCTCTCCATCCCTCTTTCTATCTCGACACCACCAACAATACCTCATACCTTCATCTCTCCCTTTCTCTCTCTCCCTCACTTTTTATTGATCTCTTTTTCTCACACTTTCTTTCTTCTTCAGTCCATCTCTCCCTTTCCATTTAATCTACCCCTCTCTCTCTCTCAGTTTCTCTCTCAAATTCTAATTCTCCAGCACTCTCTTCCATCCTTCTGTCTTTCTCTCTTCCAGTCTTGTCATCTGAGGAACTGTTCTACCCTGACAGATTATATGTCACTGTACAGGAAATGAAGATTGAAAACTACCTAAAATAGCCCTTTACACTCATACCCATATATGGGTTGAAAATGGCAGATTTGGGCCTAAATTGGAACGCAAGAGCTGTACAGTAACATGCTATAAATAATGGCAGAGCTCAGCCTCTGTGCTTCACATTGTTGTATGTGTTTTGACTGACAGCTGTTCTGAACCCAAGAGCACCTAACTTGCCCCCATCCTTCCTGCTAATTGGGCAACTTTTGAAACTGTGTTGTTGTCTGAATGAGGGAAATGCTGCATAAAAAAAGTCCTGTAATAAACAGTGTCAACGTTTATGATCACTAGGTTTAATGGACAGTTACAACATGACATGGGGTCATACACTGGTTTGTTCTGTAGAGAATGAATGCATGTTTGTTCATTGTTAAGAAAATGAACCTCAGAACACGCACCTGAATGCACTTATGACTCCTTTCTATACACACCAAAATGATGATCTGTTTCCCTGAATTGCCTTGTGAAAACCTGACACTGTGATATCATATTTTCTAACTTAGCTTAGTCATGTTGTCAATAGAACAGGCTTTCGAAGGATGCCTACCTGACCCAGATTGCAATTTATAATGAGCCGTTTTTGGATTGCGTAAACAACAACAGTAATTGTGTGATGGCGGGGATGCAGGGATGTGTTCCAAACAAAACAACTACAAGTGTGCCTGCTCTAGTTCCTCAACGGCACAGGTAGGAGAGCTCAAAAAGCAGCTTATGGTTGAATACTCTTTTTTGAGTCATAAAAGTGCATTTAAATGACTTAGGAACTGTGCAAACGTTGGAGAGGTGAGTGGCCACCACGTGCTGCTGCTCCAGTTTCAACTGTTCTGCCTGCGGCTAGAAAACCCTGACCTGTTCACCGGACGTGCTACCTGTCCCAGACCTATTATTTGACCATGCTGGTCATTTATGAACATTTGAACATCTTGGCCATGTTCTGTTATAATCTCCACCCGGCACAGCCAGAAGAGGACACCCCTCATAGCCTGGTTCCTCTCTAGGTTTCTTCCTAGGTTTTGGCCTTTCTAGGGAGTTTTTCCTAGCCAACGCGCTTTAACACCTGCATTGCTTGCTGTTTGGGGTTTTAGGCTGGGTTTCTGTACAGCACTTTGAGATATCAGCTGATGTACGAAGGGCTTTATAAATACATTTGATTTGATTTGAGACACCAGTTAATCCTCTCACTCAAACCATTGTCAGTTTTTTGTCTTGTCACCTACCCCACATCTTCCAGGAATGTTATGATCATGTTACTAACTGTATCCAGAGTATTGTCAGATTGTGTTATCAACAAATGCAACGAAAAGTAAATGTACAGAAAATCAACAGTGTAATCTCTGGATTCAGTCTTGTGTCAGGTGAACTGTTGTGTCCTCAATTTTGGTCTTGTAATTTTCCCATAATCTCCAACTTTTCCCATAATAATAACCATGCTTATGAATATGATTTTCGTATTTATTTGGCAATTAACATGTCAATTTAGCCATATCAATACAGGACAATTCCCACGAGTGTAAGGGGTTCAACTTGCCTGCTCTGTCACATGGGCTACGTCCCAATTATATCTTCCCTTCCTCCCAAAGTGTGCACCCTCACTGATTTGAAAGAAAATGACCGATATTGTTACGCCTGCTCCCGCTCTCCCTCCCTGGCGCGCAAAGGTGCCAGGCTCCCCAGCATTACACAATCCTGTCACCATCAGCATGCACACTTTTCCCCCTCACGCGTATCAGCGATTATTGGACTCACCTGGACTCGAATTTCATGTCATAGTTAATATTTCATGCATAAACACTAACAGACTGACCCTGTCCTATTGTATCCTTTATTTCCTCTCATGTTTTCTTCTTCCTCTCCTTCTGTGGGGGTTTCCCTCTACCTTGGCCTCAGGTAAGGAACGAGGAAGGAGGGCCAAACTACAATTGTCCCAGATAATTGCCTCTTTACCATCTCCACCCTTCCCCACGAGAGAGAGAGGGGGAGAGAGAAGGAAAGAGAGAGAGAGAGAGAGAGAGAGAGAGAGAGAGAGAGAGAGATAGAGAGAGAGAACTGAATGGGGGGAGAGAGAGAGAGAGAGAGAGAGAGAGAGAGAGAGAGAGAGAGAGAGAGAGAGAGGGATAGAGAGAGAGAGATAGAGAACTGGTTGGGGAGAGAGAGAGAGAAACAAACACCAAATTGAGACTGCACGCAGAATTCTGCAAAAATATCCTCAACATAGAACACCAAATAATGCATGCAGAGCAGAATTAGGCCGATACCCACTAATTATCAAGATCCAGAAAAGTTAAATTCTATAACCACCTAAAAGGAAGCGATTCCCAAACCTTCCACAACAAAGCCATCACCTACAGAGAGATGAACCTGGAAGAGTAAAATAGAAGAGAGAAGAGAAGAGTCCCCTAAGCAAGCTGGTCCTGGGGCTCTGTTCACAAACACAAACACACCCTACAGAGCCCCAGGACAGCGGCACAATTAGACCCAACCAAATCACGAGAAAACAAAAAGATAATTACTTAACACATTGGAAAGAATTAACAAAAAAACAGAGCAAACTAGAATGCTATTTGGCCCTACACAGAGAGTACACGGCGGCAGAATACCTGGCCACTGTGACTGACCCAAAATTAAGGAAAGCTTTGACTATGTACAGACTCAGTGAGCATAGCCTTGCTATTGAGAAAGGCCGCTGTAGGCAGACATGGCTCTCAAGAGAAGACAGGCTATGTGCTCACTGCCCACAAAATGAGGTGGAAACTGAGCTGCACTTCCTAACCTCCTGCCCAATGTATGACCATATTAGAGAGACATATTTCCCTCAGATTACACAGATCCACAAAGAATTCGAAAACAAATCAAATTTTGAAAATCTCCCATATCTACTGGGTGAAATTCCACAGTATGCCATCACAGCAGCAAGATTTGTGACCTGTTGCCACGAGAAAAGGGCAACCAGTGAAGAACAAACACCATTGTGAATACAACCCATATTTATGCTTATTTATCTTGTGTCCTTTACCATTTGTACATTGTTAAAACACTGTATATATGTATAATATGACATTTGTAATGTCTTTATTGTTTTGAAACTTCTGTATGTGTAATGTTTACTGTTAAATGTTATTGTTTATTTCACTTTATATATTCACTTTATATATTATCTACCTCACTTGCTTTGGCAATGTTAACACATGTTTCCCATGCCAATAAAGCCCTTGAATTGAATTGAATTGAATTGAGAGAGAGAGAGAGAGAGAGAGAGAGAGAGAGAGAGAGAGAGAGAGAGAGAGAGAGAGAGGGGGGAGAGAACTGAATGGGGGGAGAGAGAGAGAGAGAGAGAGAGAGAGAGAGAGAGAGAGAGAGAGAGAGAGAGAGGGAGAGAGAGAGAGAGAGAGAGAGAGAGAGGGAGGGAGATAACTGAATGGGGAGAGAGAGAGAGAGGGGGATGCGGGGGATATGAAGGGTGAAAGAGAATATCATATCAACAGCTGTTGTCATCCTCTATTTCCCATTTCAGTTTTTCTATCATTTCTTATTCCCCATCTGGCTAACAAGGGAAAGCAATCACAGCCTACAGAACAAACTCCATGTGACATGAGACCAAATTAACAAGAGAGGGATGTTAGTGTTTTTGTGAGAGAGAGATAGAGAGAGAGAGCGAGAGAGAGAGAGAGAGAGAGATAGAGAGAGAGAGAGAGAGAAGAGAAGAGAAGAGAAGAGAAGAGAAGAGAAGAGAAGAGAAGAGAAGAGAAGAGAAGAGGCAAGAGCACTAATGAGGGAATGATATATGGACAGAAGAAGAGAGGGAGGGAGGATTGGATGGCAATAAAGTGAGAGAGATGATTCGAGTGAATCTGGACTTTCAACTTGCCCGTGGAGGAAGCAGGTCGTAATTTAATTATTTCCTCTTTAAGTGATTAATTCTTTCCTCTTTAAATGATCACCTCAACCAACCAACCAATCCCTCTTGGGGCTTTCCCCTTTTCCTCCGCCTCTTCCACTCCTCATATTCTTCTTCCTTAGCACCGCCTCATCAGTCCATCATCATCTCTCGCTATCTCTCGTCCTATATCTTATCGCTATGTTTACCCCTTACCACTTGTTTCTCTGCCCCCTCACACCAGTGTGTGCTCCAGAGTGTGTATGTGTGTTCCAGAGTGTGTATGTGTGTTCCAGAGTGTGTTTGTGTATTCCAGAGTGTGTATGTGTATTCCAGAGTGTGTATGTGTATTCCAGAGTGTGTATGTGTGTTCCAGAGTGTGTTTGTGTGTTCCAGAGTGAGTGCGTGTCTGTGTGTGTCTCCTGTGGGCAGTGCTCCGGTTGGATGAAGCCTGGTGAGGCTTGACAGCACCGAGACATGAAGCCCCATTCCAACACACTCACGAACACTATACACACACACACTCCCTAGCTACTTCCGCTTTTCTACCTTTCTTGCTTTGCTCTAATTACTATGATTCCAGGAATATTCCATGCAGACAGGAGACGTGTGTGTATGTGTGTAAGTGTTTGCGTGCGTGTAAGAGCTGTCAGTCTCACCCTGGGACTATCAGGCTGTCTCTTCCTCATAACCTTAGTGTATAAGTGAATGCTTGTGCTGGGGCTGTACCTTCCCTGGAGCTCGACTCCATTGCTCCGTCTGGTTCTGGTTCTGCTTCTCTCTCTCTCTCTCTCTCTCTCTCTCTCTCTCTCTCTCTCTCTCTCTCTCTCTTTCTCCCTCATCTCTCTTTCTCTCTCTCTCTCCCTCCCCCTCTCCCTCCCTCACCTCTCTCTCTCTCCCTCTCTCTCTCTGTCCTCTCTCCCTCCCTCATCTCTCTCTCTCTCTCTCTCTCTCTCTCTCTTTCTCCCTCATCTCTCTTTCTCTCTCTCTCTCCCTCTCTCTCTCCCCCTCTCCCTCCCTCACCTCTCTCTCTCCCTCTCTCTCTCTGTCCTCTCTCCCTCCCTCATCTCTCTCTCTTTCTTTAATGACTGAATGTCATGTTCTCGAGCAGTTCTCCGGTATGGCAGAATGACTGGAGGGGGCAGCAGGAACGCCACAAAGAAGACCTAACTGCATCCCAGACAGAGAGACTTCCTACAAGGCCTACACTCATCAGTTAGTGTTTGTGCAGACAGAGATACTTCCTACAAGGCCTACATTCATCAGTTAATGTTGGTGCAGACAGAGAGACTTCCTACAAGGCCTACACTCATCAGTTAATGTTGGTGCAGACAGAGAGACTTCCTACAAGGCCTACACTCATCAGTTCGTGTTTGTGCAGACAGAGATACTTCCTACAAGGCCTACACTCATCAGTTAGTGTTTGTGCAGACAGAGATACTTCCCACAAGGCCTACATTCATCAGTTAATGTTGGTGCAGACAGAGAGACTTCCTACAAGGCCTACACTCATCAGTTAGTGTTTGTGCAGACAGAGATACTTCCCACAAGGCCTACATTCATCAGTTAATGTTGGTGCAGACAGAGAGACTTCCTACAAGGCCTACACTCATCAGTTAGTGTTGGTGCAGACAGAGAGACTTCCAACAAGGCCTACACTCATTAGTTAGTGTTGATGCAGACAGAGAGACCCTACATTCCAGACAGTCTTGTTTTCAAATAAGCATTATGTCTACATACAGCACAGCAAAATCAGTAGAATAGCTGCACAGAGAAAAATACATAATCAGAATTTTGTTTTACATTTGTTTGTGTCTGTATGTGTGTGTGTGTCTGCGTCTGTCTGTGTGTATGTGTACCAGCATTGCTTGCACACGCTATTTCAGTTCTGCCCACAAATTTTCTATGGGATTGAGGTCAGCGCTCTGAGATGGCCACTCCAAAACCTTGACTTTGTTGTCCTGAAGCCATTTTGCCACAACTTTGGAAGTATATTTGGGGTCATTGTCCATTTGGAAGACCCATTTGCGACCAAGCTTTAACTTCCTGACTGATGTCTTGAGATGTTGCTTCAATATATGCACATAATTCCCCTTCCCCATGATGTCATCTATTTTGTGAAGTGAACCAGTCCCTCCTGCAGCAAAGCAACACCAAAACATGATGCTGCCACCCCTGTGCTTCACGGCTGGGATGGTGTTCTTCGGCTTGCAAGCCTCCCACTTTTTCCTCCAAACATAACAATGTGAAACGATGTTATGGCCAAACAGTTCTATTTTTGTTTCATCAGACCAGAGGACATTTCTCCAAAAAGTACGATCTTTGTCCCCATGTGCAGTTGCAAACCGTAGTCTGGCTTTTTTATGGCGGTTTTGGAGCAGTGGCTTCTTCCTTGCTGAGCGGCCTTTCAGTTTATGTCGAAATAGGACTTATTTTACTGTGAATACAGATACTTTTGTCCCTGTTTCCTCCAGCATCTTCACAAGGTCCTTTGCTGTTGTTTTGGGATTGATTGGCACTTTTTGCACCAAAGTACGTTCATCTCTAGGAGACAGAACACATCTCCTTCCTGAGCGGTATGTCGGCTGTGTGGTCCTATGGTGTTTATACTTGCATACTATTGTTTGTACAGATGAGCGTGGTACCTTCAGGCAATTGCTCCCAAGGATGAACCAGACTTGTGGAGGTCTACAATTTTTTTTCTGAGGTCTTGGCTGATTTCTTTTGATTTTCTAATGATGTCAAGCAAATATGCACTGAGTTTAAAGGTAGGCCTTAAAATACATCCACAGGTACACCTCCAATTGACTCAAATGATGTAAATTAGCCTATGAGAAGATTTTGAAGCCATGACATAATTTTCTGGAATTTTCCAAGCTGTTTAAAGGCACAGTCAACTTAGTGTATGTAAACTTCTGACCCACTGGAATTGTGGTACAGTGAAATAAAGTGAATTAATCTGTCTGTAAACAATTGTTGGAAAAATGATTTGTGTCATACACAAAGTAGATGTCCTTACCGACTTGCCAAAACTATAGTTTGTTAACAATAATTTTGTGGAGTGGTTGAACAACGAGTTTTAATGACTCCAACCTAAGTGCATGTAAACTTCTGACTTCAATGGTATGTCTCATGTCTGTTTATGGACATATTCAATATCTCCCTATCCCAGTCTGCTGTCCCCACTTGCCTCAAGATGTCCACCATTGTTCCTGTACCCAAGAAAGAGAAGGTAACTGAACTCAATGACTATCGCCCTGTAGCACTCACTTCTGTCATCATGAAGTGTTTTGAGAGGCTAGTCAAGGATCAAATCACCTCTACCTTACCTGATACCCTAAAACCACTTCAATTTGCATACTTCCCCAATAGATCCACAGACGATGCAATCGCCATTGTACTGCACACTGCCCTATCCCATCTGGACAAGAGGAATACCTATGTAAGAATTCTGTTAATTGATTATAGGTCAGCCTTCAACATCAGAGTACCTCCATTAAGCTTGAGGCCCTGGGCCTGAACCCCGCCCTGTGCAACTGGGTAATGGACTTCCTGATGGGCCGCTCCCAGGAGGTGAAGGTATGAATCAACACCACTTCGCTGATCCTCAACACAGGGGCCCCACAAAGGTGCATGCTCAACCCCCTCATGTACTCCCTGTTCAACCATGACTGCGTGGCAACGCAGGCCTCCAACTCAATCATCAAGTTTGCAGATGACACAACAGTTGGCCTGATTACCAACAATGATAAGACAGCCTGAAGTGAGGAGGTGAGGGCCCTGGCAGAGTGGTTCCATGAAATTAACCTCTTCCTCAATGTCAACAAATCATAGGAACTGATCGTGGACTTCAGGAAATAGCAGAGGGAGCACGCCCCTCTCCACATCAACGGGACCGCAGTGGAGAAGGTGAAAAGCTTCAAATTGCTCGGCGTACACATCACTGACAATCTGAAATGGTCCACCCATACAGACAGTGTGATGAAGAAGGCGCAACAGCGCCTCTTCAACCTCAGGAGGCTGAAGAAATTTGGCTTGGCCCCTAAAACCCTCACAAACATCCAGTTGGGCTGTCTCACCGCCTGGTACGGCAACCGCACTGCCCGCAACCGCAGGGCTCTCCAGAGGGTGGTGAAATCTGCCCAACACATCACCGGGGGAACACTGCCTGCCCTCCTGGACACATACAGCACCCAACGTCCCTGGAAGGGAAAAAATATAATCAAGGACATCAACCATCTGAACCACAACCTGTTCCCCCCCCTACCCTCCAGAAGGTGTGGTCAGTACAGGTGCATCAAAGCTGGGACCTAGAGACTGAAAAACAGCTTCTATCTCAAGGCCATCAGACTGGTAAATAGCCATCACTAGCCGGCTACCACCAGGTTACTTAACCCTGCACCTTAGAGGCTGCTGCCCTTTATACATAGACATGGAATCACTGGTCACTTTAGTCATGTTTACATAATGCTTTTACTCATTTCATATATAAATATTGTATTCTATTCTACTGTATTTTAGTCAATGCCACTCCGACATTGGATCTCCTAATATTATATGTTTCTTAATTCCATTTGTTTACTTTAGATTTGTGTGTATTGTTGTGAATTGTTAGATACTACTGCACTTCTGGAGGTAGGAACAAAATCATTTCACTACAACTGCAATAACATCTGCTAAAAATATGTGTTTGTGGCCAATAAAATCTGATTTTGATATGATTAAGGTAAGGGTTAAGGTTTGGGATAGGCTTAAAACAAAAATCTCAAAAACATCTTTCTTTCGCTGGGTTAGAACATTCAACCTTTTGCACAAGTGCCAGATTCTTCCGCCCTTCCACCATCCCCATCTACATTGCCCATGCAAACCAAAACGTATTTGGAGGTAACAGTGCTATTTGTTTCACCTAGTGGCCAGTTTCCACGTCATCTCCCGACATCCTCAAACATGGATGGACGTCTAATACTGACTTGTATCATTGGTGACCTGGCTGGTTATTTCTCCATGAGAAGTCACCGTAGCCCTTTCCTGCAGTCAAATGACCTAGTGGCCTCATGGGTGGAAGGTTTTTCATTTCTTAATGAATAAACATTAGTTTAAAAAAATATCTATGTCAAATGGTTTTGTCATATTTCAGTCTTCTGTGAAGTATTTCAAGTGTAATATTGGGATGCAAACTCAAAATTGAATACATTTCAACTCAATATCTGACATGGTACAGGTGTTTTTTTAAAGCCCAAAACCATGTGTGTGAGGTATATACTTTAGCTTAAAATTTGATTTATTTAAGACTACCAAGAAACACTCCGTGTGACTCTGATTTAGCCCACTGCAGAAAAGTTTAACCCACATAATTTGGCTTCAATTTTGTATAGAATCTTCACATAGGAACGAATGGTGTACACCTACTCATTCAAGTTTTCTTTATTTTTTACTATTTTCTACATTGTGGAATAATAGTGAAGACATTAAAACTATGAAATAACACATGGATTCATGTCGTAACCAAAAAATTGTTAAACAAATAAAAATAAAAATATATTTTATATTTGAGATTCTTCAAAGTAGCCACCCTTTGCCTTGATGACAGCTTTGTATACTCTTGGCATTCTCTCAATCAGCTTCATGAGGTAGTCACCTGGAATGCATTTCAATTAACAGGTGCGCCTTGTTAAAAGTTAATTTGTGGAATTTCTTTCCTTCTTAATGCGTTTGAGTCAATCAGTTGTGCTGTGAGAAGGTATGGGTGGTATACAGAAGATAGCCCCATTTGGTAAAAAAACCATACTAAAAAAACCAAAGTCCATATTATGGCAATAACAGCTCAGATAAGCAAAGAACAATGACATGAAGGTCAGTCAATCCTCTGAAATTGCTGTACAAATAAACGGTTCACAGAATTCAAGTAACAGACACATTTCAACATCAACTGTTCAGAGGAGACTGCGTGAATCAGGCCTTCATGGTCGAACTCCTACAAAGAAACCACTTCCAAAGGACACCAAAAAGAAGAAGAGACTTGCTTGGGCCAGGAAACACAAGCAATGGACATTAGACCAGTGGAGTACAATATATGCCATTTTTGGTTCCAACCGCCGTGTCATTGTGAGACACAGTGTCGGTGAACGGATGATCTCCACATGTGTGGTTCCCACCGTGAAGCATGGAGGAGGAGGTGTGATGGTGTTGGGGTACTTTGCTGATGCCACTGTCAGTGATTTATTAAAAATTCAAGGCACACTTAACCAGCATGGCTACAACAGCCTTCTGCAGCGATACGCCATCCCATCTGGTTTGCGCTTAGTGCAACTATAATTTGTTTTTCAACAGCACAATGACCCAAAACACACCTACAGGCTGTGTAAGGGCCATTTGACCAAGGAGAGGGATGGAGCGCTGCATCAGATGACCTGGCCTCCACAATCACCCGACCTCAACCCAAATGAGATGGTTAGGGTTGAGTTGGACCTCAGAGTGAAGGAAAAGCAGCCAACAAGCGCTCAGCATTTGTAGGAACTCCTTCAAGACTGTTGGAAAAGCATTCCAGGTGAAGCTGGTTGAGAGAATGCCAAGAGTGTGCAAAGCTGACATCAAGGTGGCTACTATGAATAATAACATTTTGATATGTTTAACACTGTTTTGGTTACCACATAACTCCATATGTGCATTTTTCATGGTTTTGATGTATTCACTATAATTCTACAATGTAGAAAATAGTAAAAATAAAGAAAACCATTGAATGAGTAGGTATGTCCAATCTTTTGACTGGTACTGTATATAGAGTCATTACTACACATTTACAAATATTTACTGTTATACACAAAATACAAACCTCAATCAAATATAACATATGATTGTTATTTAAACTAACAAAGAATAAGATGTTTTTGGGGGCCATGGAGGGACAGGGGAGTCTGGAGACTAGGTGACCGAGGGGAGGGTGCTCCGTCTCTGACAGGGGAGGCTGCAGACAAGGTGACCCAGGGGAGGGTGCTCCAGCTCTGGATCCAGATCACAGCTCTGCCTCCTAACCCCCTGGCTCTTCATCACCAAGAGAATGAGTACTGAGAGGGATCCGCCATCCATCATGCTGACATATTCACTGCCTAGATAGTGACACAGCACACTGACGACACAGACTGATGTACACACAGATGCATGCATTCACGCACGCATACACACACAGGTTATAGCAAGTAAATATGACTCCTTGATCACATAAATACAACTTTGATTGCTCTAATCATTCCTGTAGAGAGCTCTGTGTGTGTGTGTGTGTGTGGGGGGGGTAAGGAGTTAGGTGTAGGGTGGTTAGGTTTAGAGGGTATGTTTAGGGTTATGGTTAGGAGTTAGGTTTAGAGGGTATGTTTAGGGTTATGGTTAGGAGTTAGGTTTAGAGGATATGTTTAGGGTTATGGTTAGGAGTTAGGTTTAGGGGTTGGGTTAGGGTTAGAAGTTAAGGTTAGGGTTCCGGGTTAAGGTTGGGGTTTGTTTAAGACTTAGGGTTCCGATTATGTTCAGGGTTAGGGGTTAGGGAAAAATTTGTGTGTGTATGTGCGCGTGTGTGTGGGTGTGTGAAACAGAGTGACAGTAATGGAGTCAGGTGAAACAGGGAGTGGAGGTTTAGCTAAGAGACAACTCAGTTCACTTACACCATGTGCCTGTGTGTTGGGGAAAAAAACGCCAGGTTGCTCAAGATTCACTTCCAAATTGGACATCAATCCATGTCCTGAGGACGTTGTGAGATGCCTTCAAAACCCGTAACTAGGGGCATCGGTGAGCGCTACTACTATTAAATAGACTTGGGTTTTGATAGGGCATTGTGGCGGATGAGTGTAAGCCGTGAGCTCCGGGGATCACGCTCCGGCTCCGGGGATCACGCTCCGGCTCAGGGGATTACGCTCCGGCTCCGGGGATCACAGTCCGGCTCCGGGGATCACACTCCGGCTCCGGGGATCACGCTCCGGCTCCGGGGATCACGTCCTCAATCCCACTGCTGGACAATTGTTCAAAATATCCCAATACTGAATTTAGAATGAATGCTTACATTTAACCATGACAGCTACAGCAGCAGGTGGCTCAACCAATCGACCGTGGCAACCCAGGGTTTCAAAAACAACTTCAAAATCTGACTTTTGGAGCAATGTATTATTTGTTATTATTTCCTATTGTTGTTACATTGTAGAGAAGGAACCTACAAGTAAGCATTTTGTTGGACAATGTATCACGTACATACAACTAACAAAACTTGAAACTTCTACATTTGATGTTTGGAGAATGTGGACAAAAGTCTGAATCTGAAGATCTTGTTGGGAAAAACTGCAATTATCTTCTAGTACACTTTTACATAAAAATTAGCAATCAAACTCCAGCTGAAGTATCCAATGTTTTTAGTTAGACGTGTGCATCTGAGAGAAGGAGAAAAACATTGTGTGTGTGTTCTCATGTTGTCACAGTCTTCTTTTAGTTGAATGAATGACAGGGGAATACTCTGATCTGATTTTCACAAACACTTGGCACTCAGTCATGTATATGCTGAAAGCCCATTTAATCAGCCTCCTCCTACTTACATGACCCTGTGTGTGTGTGTGCATATGTGTGTGTGTGTGTGTGCCTACACAGCTTGACATCAGAAAGTAGGCCTGAATGAAGTAGAGGAGACACTCATGTACATATTCAGTAATTCAGCTCTGGCTCTAGGTACTATACGTGGGATGTGTGTGTGTGTGTGTGTGTGTGTGTATCTGTGTATTCCTGTGTGAGTGCACAGTTGTCTCTGTGTTTGTGTGAATGTTTGTGTGTGTCAGATTAAAACCCTCCACCTCTCAAGAGGCCTTGCATGAGCAAACAATGAGATCTGTGTTCAGGTCGATAGTGTGCCGATCTGTTTATTTGTGTTATTCATCGACCATATTTCCTCCCCTAACGGACCATGCACTGAGGTCTGTGAACAGTGTGTGTGTGTGATGGGGTGTGAGATTGGCAGCTTGTTAAAGGTTAAAGTGTTTTCCTAAAGAAAGGTGAAAAGAGCACACTCTGCTACTGGTAGTTAGGCAGCTGCCAAACACAAAAACACACACACACACACACACACACAGAGAAAGAGAGAGACATACACACACACACACACACGCACACACACACAGAGAGAGAAAGAGAGAGACATACACACAAACACGCACACAGAGACATACACACACACACAGAGAAAGAGAGAGACACACACACACACACACACACACACTCACACACAGAGACATATACACACACAGAGACATACACACACAGGGACATACACACACACAGAGACTTACACACACAGAGACATACACACACACAGAGACTTACACACACAGAGACATACACACACAGAGACATACGCACACACACAGAGACATACACACACACAGAGACAAACACACACAGAGGCATACACACACAGAGACATACACACACAGAGACAAACACACACAGAGACAAACACACACAGAGACATACACACACACAGAGACAAACACACACAGAGACATACACACACAGAGACATACACACACAGAGACAAACACACACAGAGACATACACACAGTGACAAACAAAAAGAGATATACACACACGCACACAGAGACATACACACACACACACACATAAATACATACACACACATGCACACGCATTATCCAATGCAATCGTTATCTGGATAGCTATGTTCTATACCATATCCACTGAAGGAAGAACTTAACACAGTACTGTGTCTTCATCCTAACATATCATCTTGTGAAAATATCCAACATATTTTGTCAAAAAGTATGTGCGACTTGTGTTTCTTTATGTCTGTCTTGAAAATACTAGTTACACCTCAAAGTGACCTTTAAGGCAAAATACATGATAAAACAGTATGAAATAAATGACCAAATGCTTTGTAGATCGAGATAAAATCAACAGACAGTGTTTCCTCTACCTCTATATATTCAAACACAACATAAGCTCAAAGCTGAGGGAAAAGATATACGCAAGACAACACAGTGAATGCAAGCTAGTGAGAAGGGGCTCAACAATCCAATGCATTGACTCTCTATTTGAGCTTGAATTGTTATAAGCTAAAAGAGAAGCTGAAAGTGAAGCTGAAAGGGAAGCTGAAAGAGAAGCTGAAAGTGAAGCTGAAAGTGAAGCTGAAAGAGAAGCTGAAAGTGAAGCTGATAATAAAATGTTCTCTGTACTCTATCTATCCAGTCTTATAGTTCACAATACTTTATGTATTGGTGTTCTGTACTGACATATCTTGATGGAGTCTGATGCAGACAACTCTCAAGGACTGTCCACTTACAGTGAAATGTATCTTGGTAGACGGAGACAAATACATATACACATTCTGAGACAAGCAAACACAAATACGCAAACATTTAGACGCCTAACATACAAACAAACGAACAAACACAAAAAAAGTTGTCAAAGTTTGTAAAAAACCTATGTGTGACATTAGCCCTATCTAAATCTGAAATCTGTTTTTGTCTCCATGGAAACGCCTTCTGTAATGTTCCACAGTAACAGGTGGAGGGGTGTGCAGAATGAGCGCAGACTCTCTCTTTCTCTCTCTCTCTCTCTCTCTCTCTCTCTCTCTCTCTCTCTCTCTTCCTCCCCTTCCCCCTCCCTCCCTCCTCCCTCCCTCCTCTCTCTCTCTCCCCCACTCTCTCTCTCTCTCTCTCTCTCTCTTCCTCCCACTCCCCCCCTCTCTCTCTCTCTTCCTCCCCTTCCCCCTCCCCCCTTCTCTCTCTCTATCTGACTCTCCCCCCCTCTCTCCTTCGCTCTCTCTCTCTCCCTCTCTCTCTCTCTTCCTCACGTTCCCCCTCCCCCCTCTTTATCTCTCTCTCTCTCCCCCTCTCTCTCTCCCCGCCCTCCTCGCTCTCTCTCTCTCTCTCTCCCCCTCTCTCTCTTCCCCCCCCCCTCTCTCTCTCTCTCTCCCTCTCTCTCTCTCTCTCTCTCTCTCTCTCCCCTCTCTCTCTCTCTCTCTCTCAATTCAATTCAATTCAATTCAAGGGCTTTATTGGCATGGGAAACATGTGTTAACATTGCCAAAGCAAGTGAGGTAGATAATATATATAGTGAATATATAAAGTTAAATAAACAATAAAAATGAACAGTAAACATTACACATACAGAAGTTTCAAAACAATAAAGACATTAGAAATGTCATATAATATATATACAGTGTTTTAACAATGTACAAATGGTTAAAGGACACAAGATAAAATAAATAAGCATAAATATGGGTTGTATTTACAATGGTGTTTGTTCTTCACTGGTTGCCCTTTTTTCGTGGCAACAGGTCACAAATCTTGCTGCTGTGATGGCACACTGTGTAATTTCACCCAGTAGATATGGGAGTTTATCAAATTTGGATTTGTTTTAGAATTCTTTGTGGATCTGTGTAATCTGTAATCTCTCTCTCGCTCTCTCTCTCTCTGTCTGTCTCTCCCTCCCCCTCTCTCTCTGTCTCTCCCTCTCCCTCTCTCTCTCTCTGTCTGTCTCTCCCTCCCCTTCTCTCTCTGTCTCTCCCTCTCCCTCTCTCTCTCTTTCTCAATTAAATTTCAATTGAAGAGCTTTATTGGCATGGGAAACAAGCGAAATAGATTTAAAAAAAATAAAGTGAAATTGCTTATATACAGTGCCGTAACGATGTGCAAATAGTTAAAGTACAAAAGGGGAAATAAAGACAAATAAATATATGTTGTATTTACAATGGTGTTTGAAAATTCACTGGTTGCTCTTTTCTTGTGGCAACAGGTCACAAATGTTGCTGCTGTGATGGCACCCACTAGATATGGGAGATTGTCAAATTATTTGTGGGTCAGTGTAATCTGAGGGAAATATGTGTCTCTAATATGGCCATACATTTGGCAGGAGGTTAGGAAGTGCAGCTCACTTTCCACCTCCCTTTTGGGCAGTTTGAACATAGCCTGTATTCTCTTGAGAGCCAGGTCTGCAATGCTCACTGAGTCTGTACATAGTTAAAGATTTCCTTAAGTTTGGGTCAGTCACAGTGGTCAGGTATTCTGCCACTGTGTACTCTCTGTTTTGGCCCAAATAGCATTCTGGTTTAATACGTTTTTTTTGTAAATTCTTTCCAATATGTCAAGTAATTATCTTTAGTTTTCTAATGATTTGGTTGGGTCTAATTCGATTGCTCTCCTGGGGCTCTGTGGGTTCTGTTTGGACCAGCTTGCTTAGGGGACTCTTCTCCAGTTGTTATGGAAGGTTTGAGAATCGCTTCCTTTTAGGTGGATGTAGAATTTTGCATCTTTTTTTCTGGATTTTGATAATTCTGCTCTGCATGCATTATTTGGCGTTTAACGTTGTACACGGAGGAGTCTCAATTTGGTGTTTGTCCCATTTTGTGAATTCTTGGTTGGTAAGTGGACCCCAGACCTTTAAAAGCAATGAGTTCCATAACTGATTCAAGTATTTTTAGTCAGATCCTAATTGGTATGTCCTTCTTGCATTGACTCAGAACGTTCACAGCTTTGTGGAAGTTACCTGTGGTGCTGATGTTTAGGCTGAGGTACAGTGCCTTGCGAAAGTATTCGGCCCCCTTGAACTTTGCGACCTTTTGCCACATTTCAGGCTTCAAACATAAAGATATAAAACTGTATGTATCGTTTTTTGTGTGCTGTCGGACAACGGTGTCTGGATGGAATTTGTATTTGTGGTCCTGGCCAATGGACCTTTTTTGTAACACCATTAGTTTTGTGTTACTGAGATTTACTGTCAGGGCCCAGGTCTGACAGAATCTGTGCAGAATTTCTAGGTGCTGCTGTAGGCCCTCCTTCTTGGGGACAGAAGCACCAGATCATCTGCAAAAAGTAGACAATTGACTTCAGATTCTAGTAAGGTGAGGTCTGGTGCTGCAGACTGTTCTAGTGCCCTCGCCAATTCGTTGATATATATGTTGAAGAGGGTGAGGCTGAAGCTGCATCCCTGTCTCACCCCTGACCCTGTGTGAAGAAATGTGTGATTTTTGCCAATTTTAACCCCACACTTGTTGTTTGTGTACATGGATTTTATAATGTCATATGTTTTACCCCCAACAATACTTTCCATCAATTTGTAAAGCAGACCCTCATGTCAAATTGAGTTGAAAGCTTTTTTGAATTCGACAAGGCATGAGAAGACTTTGTTTGTCAAATGTCTCTCAATTTCTCTCTCCCCCTCTCTCTTTCTCTATGTGTTCTGATTAGATAATGAACTCTACTGTATCTGTCCCATTGATCCACTGTGTTGCCTGATAACCTTCCCATCAGCAAGGTAACATCACCCCCGAGGCTTAGGGCAGAGCTGTGTGGGTTTATGTAGGTGTGTGTGTGCATGTGTGTGTTTGTGTGTGTGTGTGCGTGTGTGTGTGTGTATATGTGTGTGCATGTGTGTGTGTGTGTGTACGTGTGAGTGTGCATGTGTGTGTGCGTGCGTGTGGCCGAGGGCAGCGAAGGCAGGGCAGGTCATCTGTTCTCTGACCAGGAGTATTTGTAAAATCTGATTAGAGTATTGGATTCTCGTTAGGAGAAAGCAGTCAAGCTGGCCCACAATCAGCCTAGCAGTACAGAAAACAGAACTGCCTCTATAAAGACATCATGCAAGATGGTAATATGTGACGGATCACCTCCAGGTAGGCAGATGTCCAGTTTTTTCAGCGCATTAAAAGTTGTATGTGACGGTGTTTCAAATGTTACCTAACACAGCAATGTTTCACTAATTATGTATATTAGTCTTTGTTTGTCTGTTGATGTAAACCTGTTCTTGTCGTTTATTCCAGTGAAAACATCCTAATACTGCAATTCCATTTTAGCAGACGGTCAACAGTGACCACACAGCAGACGGTTAACAGTGACCACACAGCAGACGGTCAACATTGACCACACAGCAGACGGTCAACAGTGACCACACAGCTGACGGTCAACAGTGACCACACAGCAGACGGTTAACAGTGACCACACAGCAGACGGTCAACAGTGACCACACAGCAGACGGTCAACAGTGACCACACAGCAGACGGTCAACAGTGACCACACAGCAGACGGTCAACAGTGACCACACAGCAGACGGTCAACAGTGACCACACAGCAGACGGTCAACATTGATCACACAGCAGACGGTCAACAGTGACCACACAGCTGACGGTCAACAGTGACCACACAGCAGACGGTTAACAGTGACCACACAGCAGACGGTCAACAGTGACCACACAGCAGACGGTCAACAGTGACCACACATCAGACGGTCAACAGTGACCACACAGCAGACGGTCAACAGTGACCACACAGCAGACGGTCAACAGTGACCACACAGCAGACGGTCAACAGTGACCACACAGCAGACGGTCAACAGTGACCACACAGCAGACGGTCAACATTGATCACACAGCAGACGGTCAACAGTGACCACACAGCAGACGGTCAACAGTGACCACACAGCAGACGGTCAACAGTGACCACACAGCAGATGGTCAATAGTGACCATACAGCAGATGGTCAACAGTGACCACACAGCAGACGGTCAACAGTGACCACACAGCTGACGGGCAACAGTGACCACACAGCAGACGGTCAACAGTGACCACACAGCAGACGGTCAACATTGATCACACAGCAGACGGTCAACAGTGACCACACAGCAGACGGTCAACAGTGACCACACAGCTGACGGTCAACAGTGACCACACAGCAGACGGTCAACAGTGACCACACAGCAGATGGTCAATAGTGACCACACAGCAGACGGTCAACAGTGACCACACAGCAGATGGTTAATAGTGACCACACAGCAGACGGTCAACAGTGACCACACAGCTGATGGTCAACTCTTACTTTCTAAGAACAGTTTCATAGACACAGAGCAACAACTGAGAAGCTAGTCAACAATTAGACATATGGATAAACAAGCAAAGAAACATGCACACACACACACACACACACACACACACACACACACACACACACACACACACACACACACACACACACACACAGATTGATCAGTGAGTCAATGTACACATCCTCACCAGCAGCCCCACCTCTCTACCACTCTGAGGAGGAGGTATTAAAATATACCTAAAAAAGAATGAACTTCTGATACATATTTTAAGTATGTTGTAAGTAACGTTAGGGCTTCTTGATGTTTGGCATTTTTGAAAGCCAATAAGAGAAATAGAACCTTTATCAAGCAGAATTCAGAAGTCCATGACCCTTTGGAGTCAAACTTCAGCTCTGGAGAATTTCTTCTGAAGATATATCCATTATATTATAATATGTTTTGGAAGAAATATAGCAGACAAAAACACCACATTAGACTCAACAACCCAATATGTCTGACACTCTGAAGTCAAATAAAAAATGCATTAGCACTTTTTTACAGCTTTTAACTAGACCAGACAACCAATAACAGCAATATGCTTGATTGACAGCTAGTGTGTTAGCAAAACCAAAGTGAAGTGAGGCACCACCTTACCTTGTCTGACGTCCCTGGGGGCTATGGCAATGGCATTGTTATGGTGCAGCTCTGTGACGCAGCAATCGTCAGGTAACAGCGATCCGTTGTTATGGGGCGTTGACGGGAGAAGGGGTACAGGCTGAGCCATGACCACATTGTTGTTAGGACACACACACCCCGTCTGAGTAACTCTGCAACCGTCACCGTCAGCAGCGTCACCGTCTCCATGACGACCATTGCGCAGGCACTCCTCAAACCATCGGCAGAGTACTCCACAGGTGAACTGGCTGGAGTTCTCATTGTTGATTAGCAAAACCTCGACTAGCCGGAGTTCTAGCGTTTCCTTGGTTACCGGCGGTTCATCAGGTGACGGTAGTCTCGACAGGCATAGCTCAACAAAGTTCTTGTCGAACTGTAAAAATGAATATGGTCCTTCCGATTCTAATTGGCTGCCGCAAAGGTCTATCACGTCCTGAGTTGATGTCTGTAGATCCAGCGGGCAGCTCTGATTGGCTAGATGATGGTCGAGTGGGAGGAGCATGGGGGAGTGTGATTGACAGATGGAGGGGTGACGGGTGAATCGGAGATAGAGGGAATACTTGGTGGGATCGGGGTTCTCCAACGACCAGGAACAGCCCGGCACCCGGGACGGGAACAGCTCTCTCAGAGAGAAAGATCCATACAGTACCCCTGCTACCAGGCTGGAACACTGGGAGGGGAGGCTGCCCCCCTCTGCCTCCCTGGGAGAGCCTCCACTGGCAGCCCCATAGGCAGCGGCCAGGGTAGAAAGAGGAGCTAGATCTAGAGGGACTAGAGCAGCCACGGCCCAGGCCACACCGAGGAGGGACGACAGCACACACAGACACACCCCGCCAGTAGTGTTCATCCTATGTCATTCGTCCTGCAGAAAAAGAGATAGGGAGGCAGGAAGGGAGAGAGGTAGAGCGAGAGTGAGAGAGATATAGAGAAGGGAGGGAGAGATGTAGAGAGAGGGAAGGAGAGAGGCAGAAATGGGGAGAGGAGAAGGAAGAGAGAACAGAGTCAGTACTTTTGAGAAAGCAGAAATCAATTCCAAAACAATATGTCTGGCAGAATGAGAATGTGATATACCAATATCAGTCTCAATTCTTTCTCTTCACATGCTCTCTCCTTCACAGTCTCTCTCTCTCTCATATTCTCTCCTCACAATCTTTCTCCCTCACATTTCTCTCCCTCACATTCTCTCTCCCTCACACTCTCTCTCCCCTCAGAGTCTAATAATAACAAAGTTTATGGTCATGGTTCCGTCATGAAGGTCGCTCTGCCTCTGACACACACACACACACACACACACACACACACACACACACACACACACACACACACACACACACACACACACACACACACACACACACACACACACACACACACACACACACACACTCCCCTGGCGGGCTGGATTAAAGGGGCTGATGACTTGGCTGTTGAGACGTGAACAATGTACCCCACTCCACACAGCCCTGCTGGGACAGACTCACCCCTCCAGACACACACACACACACACACACCCTGCCGAGTGTCTTACCTAAGGCGATGGGGCAAACCATTACCCTCGCCGTCACAGTGCCACCAGCCTGATCTTTACACATACACGCTTATACTCACACACACAAACATGTCAGACATTCATACAGACATACATACAGACATTCATACAGACATACATACAGACATACATACAGACATACTGATCCAATAAGGGCCGCAAAAAAAGCTCAAGAAAATCAACGTTCATATTTTATTCAGTTTTACCTCACGTTCACTTCTAAGAGGCTTTCAAATGCCTCAGCATGGACATGAAGATTTAATGGCAGAAACACTGAGTGAGCTCTATCGACTGGTGTACGCTCAACTCAATTAACCTCATGATAACATGCACACACACTCCAAACCAGTCTGTCTCCCTCGTGATGGAAATGTGAGTTTAACTCATTATGAGTAAACCCTTTTGAAGTTGACTGTTTCTACCCACTCATATGGGTTATATTTTGTTGTTATGTTTTTAACTAGGCAAGTTAAGAACAAATTCTTATTTACAATGACAGCCGAGGAACAGTGGGTTAACTGCCTTGTTCAGCAGCAGAATGACAGATTTTTAGCTTGTCAGCTGGGGGATTCGATTGAGCAGCATTTCAGTTATGGTCCCAATGCTCTAACCACTAGGCTACCTGCCGCCCCAGAGGATCAGAAGGGCTGGCAGAATTATCGTATAATCATGTAACAGTCAATTAGGGGAAATAATCGTGAACTCAAAATAATAATATGATGAGGTGGCTGGTGAAACTTTGCTTCTTGAAAGTCCAATATCTTGAAAACATATCTGCTGACATGCACAAAAATGTGGGACTGTATCCGAACTAGTGTTGCACGGGAAACCAAATACGGGTACTTTTTGATACTAGAACATGAAAAATGGTTTGGTTCCAGAATTTTGCTTACTCTTGGTACTTGTGTCTCACGGATCAAGTCTGCCTGTTTGCGCAGCTGATGTCCCCCATGGAGCGCACCCTGCCTGCTCCACTCAGCCTGCACTGGGAGTCTGGGCTCCCCATGGAGCGCACCCTGCCTGCTCCACTTAGCCTGCACTGGGAGTCTGGGCTGCACCCTGCCTGCTCCACTCAGCCTGCACTGGGAGTCTGGGCTGCACCCTGCCTGCTCCACTTAGCCTGCACTGGGAGTCTGGGCTGCACCCTGCCTGCTCCACTTTGCCTGCACTGGGAGTCTGGGCTGCACCCTGCCTGCTCCACTCAGCCTGCACTGGGAGTCTGGGCTCCCCATGGAGCGCACCCTGCCTGCTCCTCTCAGCCTGCACTGGGAGTCTGGGCTGCACCCTGCCTGCTCCACTCAGCCTGCACTGGGAGTCTGGGCTCCCCATGGAGTGCACCCTGCCTGCTCCACTCAGCCTGCACTGGGAGTCTGGGCTGCACCTTGCCTGCTCCACTCAGCCTGCACTGGGAATCTGGTTTGCACCCTGCCTGCTACACTCAGCCTGCACTGGGAGTCTGGGCTGCACCCTGCCTGCTCCACTCAGCCTGCACTGGGAGTCTGGGCTGCACCCTGCCTGCTCCACTCAGCCTGCACTGGGAGTCCGGGCTGCACCTTCCCTGCTCCACTCAGCCTGCACTGGGAGTCTGGGCTGCACCCTGCCTGCTCCACTCAGCCTGCACTGGGAGTCTGGGCTGCACCCTGCCTGTTCCACTCAGCCTTCACTGGGAGTCTGGGCTGCACCCTGCCTGCTCCACTCAGCCTTCACTGGGAGTCTGGGCTGCACCCTGCCTGCTCCACTCAGCCTGCACTGGGAGTCTGGGCTGCACCCTGCCTGTTCCACTCAGCCTTCACTGGGAGTCTGGGCTGCACCCTGCCTGCTCCACTCAGCCTTCACTGGGAGTCTGGGCTGCACCCTGCCTGCTCCACTCAGCCTTCACTGGGAGTCTGGGCTGCACCCTGCCTGCTCCACTCAGCCTTCACTGGGAGTCTGGGCTACATCATCTTAAACTCCCCAGTCATGCTGCACAGAAGTCAACACTCTTGAATAATGCGATACGACATTTAGAAATGTTGAAACGGTTCATTACCGTTCTCAAAATAATGTCCATGACAACATACAGGCTAGAATAACTTTACGATGCAAGAAGATACCTGAACCTTCCAGCTTCGTTGGCTAACTTTCCTTTACAGCTGAAACTAACATCAATTCAACACCTTCGTACTTTGTTTGTGATAATATGCAAATCATAATGCAAAATATGCTGATTTAAAACCTGATTGCCACTTAATTGGTCTCCCTCACGTCTCTCCCTCAGCCAAAGATTATATTGCCTCAGCAAACTGAGGACTCTGACAGGCTGCACCACTCCTGGCTTGTGAATGACAGTCATTACTGGTTAAAGAGACACACACTTTTATAAAATAAGCTACATCGATGCAAATGTGGTTGATCAGTACAATAAAATGGAAGGGAAACAGCCCCATGAAATCATACAAAACAAGCTCAATAACTCAATGCATCCACACATTCCTAGGCTACATCTTGATTTACCCAGTTTATCAATAGAGATTTACCATTCAAATAAATGATTACCATTATGTTGTTTGTAGTTAGATTGGTAAAAACAAAGTCAAATTGATTGTATAATTGGTTCATAAATGCATTACATGGCTGTCTCTGAAGAATTCTGCCATAAAACATTTCAAATGTAATAATATTGAACATTAAAGATGCCAAATGATTGAACAGAGCATTAGCTGAGTTTATCTGTCTGGATCAAGTGCCATTCTGTGACTTTGGCTAATATGCCTTCTTTTTTTGCTGTGGTATCGTTTTGGTATCAATTTGGTATCGAATAAACGTGATGGTATTGAATATTGGGCTACTAAACCTGGGAACGGAATCGAAGTCAAAATTCTGGTATTGTGACAACATTGGACTAATGGGGTATATTTTACCCAATAGCAGTTTAACATTTTTACAGCTGGGGGGAAAAGCATCATTTCCTACATTTCCAAGCAGTCAAATGTTTATTAGCCAAGGGTGTCACCAAAGCTACTGTATGTCAGTAGCTCATTTTCAAAGATGCATTATGATGCTTTACAAGCTCAAAAACTTTTGTATCAAAAATAATAATAACCGTGGCCCATCACAGTCCTAATGATCACACTCAGCTCTGACAGTTAACAGTACAGTCTACACATACACACACCTCATAACAGAGAGAGAGAGAGAGAGAGAGAGAGAGAGCGAGAGAAAGAGAGAGAGAGAGAGAGAGAGAGAGAGAGAGCGAGAGAGAGAGAGAGAGAGAGAGAGGGAGAGAGAGAGAGAGAGAGAGAGAGAGAGAACAGAAGGACACAGAAACAGGTTGTTATTGTAATGCATACTGTACACGTAGGTTATTATTCTAATACAACCAGTTCATTGATTCATGGATAGTGGCCACACTAAAAGAGATCAGATCTTTCTAACCAGGTGTAAATCGTCCATTATGCTCCACTGTGGGTAACCACCTCTGGAAGAGGACAAGGACAGATATCACTGCCAAGTGTCAGAGCACCAACTCATTAAATATAATGGGAAATGTGAGACAGAGGAGAAAAGAGAGAGGAAGAGAGAGAGACAAAGAAAGAGACAGAGGGGTTCATTTCATGACTGCTGCTTATCTTCATACACTGATGTGTTTTCCATTAAGAGCTGACAGAGAACTGCTTTACTCTGGGTAACAATAGGTCCAGTACTGGCCAAGTGTAGACACTCACACACGCACACACACACACACACACTGCAGATCTATTTCAGGGTGTAGGACAGTTATGGGAAGCTGCCCCATGCAAATACTACAGAGAATTAAATTACACAGAGCCCAGGGAATCAAAAATTAGATAGCTAGATAAATGAGCGGTGTTGAAAAACATTTTTGTCAAATATTTCCTTTTTGTGCCTTATCAAAAAAGTATTATGCAATGTCATGTGTGTGTATGTGCATATTATATGTGCATGACCATGTGTGTGTGTGTGCTTTTCTCTTCATTTGCTGATGAAAGGGCTGCTATAAGAAGCTGAGAGGCTAAAGGCCACTTTAAGAAACTGAAGGGCTGATGGTAAGAGGCTGAGGGCCAGGGTTAGAGACTATGTCAAGAGTCTCCCCACAAAGGACTGTGACAATGAGCGACTGTGAGGAGGGTACAGCTAGTCTTCACTAATGAGTCTCACAAAGACATGAAAGGAAAAGAGGGAGAGAGTGAGGGAGGGGAGAAAGATGGAAGGTAGGCAGGTAGAGGGCTTGGACTGGAGAGGGAGAGAGAAAGAGAGAGTGAGAGAGAGAAGAGTGTTGGGGTGGAGAGATGACGAGAGAGGACAGGGTAAGGGGTGGGGAAGGAGTGGAGGGGGAAAGGAGAGGCGAGAGATACTGTAAATCAGATGAATAGATAGATGGAGAGGGGGTTAAAGGGGTTTAGAGTAGTGTAGAGGGGGAAAGAGGGGGGGTTAGTTTATATATGTATGTATGTATACAGTATATACTGTATATATATATACACCTTTATTTAACTAGGCAAGTCAGTCAAGAACAAATTCTTATTTACAATGACAGCCTACTCCGGCCAAAAAACGAACAACGCTGGGCCAATTGTGCGCCGCCCTATGGGTCTCTTGCACTGAGATGCAGTGCCTTAGAATGCTGCACCACTCAAGTAGAGGGGGTAAAGGGGGGAGAATGAGGATATAAAGGGGGTAGAGGAGGGATAGAGGGGGGTGGGGGGTATAGGGGGATAGCTGGACAAAGCATAGAGATAGTATGACAACAGAGAAAATCATACGTTCCTGCAATATTTCTGCTGTATAATGTATAAACCAAAGTTACTGAAGTGAAATATCCCCAGCTGATTGTTGCTTTGGGGGAACTGTAGAACACTTCCCTTGTGCCGGAAACAATGTGCATTGACATTTCCCGAAAGTATTTAGAATTGCTTTGAAATGCACAGCTACAACCAGCGGACGCGGAGTAACCATGGCAACTTATCAGTTTTGAATGTTGGACTTTTTTTACTGTATTTTTATGAGTTTTTTTTAAAGGCTTACCTCATGGGCTTTCATATGTGTGGCGGCCTAGGGAAACCCCTTCACATCGTAACATTGACTTTTAGATTCTTGAAAAGTACAAACTGTCCCAAATCCAGGTATTTTTAAATCACTGAAATATCTTTATCAGAACCCGAGTTATGAGCTTTTAAAGTTGACCTCAGTCGACAGGAAGTAAAAAAAAGTATTTTGAAACAGCAACTGCTGGTATGGTTTACATTAATTAATGTAACTAATTATTATATTGTACAATACTAGATACAGTGTCTTGCAAAAGTATTCATATCCCTTGGATTTCTTCACATTTTATTGTATTACAAAGTGGGATTAAAATGGATTTCATTGTAATTTTTTGTCAACAAATCTACACAAATCTACTCTGTAATGTCATATCGAAGAACAATTCTAACATTTCTTTAAGATGAATACAAATTTGATATATAGTGCATACATTAAGTATTTAGCCCCTTTGTTGAGGCAAGTCTAAATTAGTTCAGGAGGAAAATTTGCCTCAAAAAATCCCATAAATTACATAGACTCTGTGTGAAATATTAGGGGTTGATATGATTTTTTAATGACTAACCCTTCCTTTGTCCCACATACATGCAACATATGTAAGGTCCCTCGGTCAATTATTTCAAGCTCACATTCAACTACAATGACCAGGGATCTTTTTTGAAAGCCTCATAAAGAAGGACAGCGACTGGTAGATGAGTAACAATAACAATATCTTTAAGCATGGTCAAGTGAATAATTATGCCGTGGATTACATTTTAAACCACCCCGACACATAGCTGGGGATTTTTAAAACAGCTACAGTTACAGAGTTCAATCTCATTGTATTGACTCCACAATAATGACTTAAATGACGTAGTGAAAAGAAGAATACAAATATAGAGAAAACAAATGTTCCAAAACATGCATCTTGTATGCAACAAGACACTAAAGTAATACTACAAAAAAAGTACACGGCAACAGAGTACCCTTTTTGGCATAAATACAAAGCCTTATATTTGGGGCAAATCCAACACACCACTGAGTAACTGCCTTCTTATTTTCAAGCATGGTGGTGACTGCATCATAGTATGGGTATGCTTGACATCGGCAAATACTGGGGAGTTTTTTCAGGATACAAAAATAACTAGCTAAGCACAGGCAAAATCCTAGAGGAAAACCTGTTTCAGTCTGATATACAGAGCCACTGGGAGAGGAAGTTACAGTTTTGAATTAAATATGCTTTAAAATCTAAGGCAATACTTGAAAAATGCTGTCTAGCCATGATCCCCAGCATCTTGACAGAGCTTGAAGAATTATGAAAAGAATGTGCTAATATTGCACAATCTAGGTGTGTAAAGCTCTTATCAATTTACCCAAGAAAACTCAAAGGTGTTTCTAACATGTAACTCATGACTATGAATACTTATGCAACAGCTATATTTTAGTTATTTATTTATATCAATATTTTTTAAAGTATTTTAAGCATTTTGTGTAGATATGTTGACAAATAATTACAATTAAATCAATTTTAATCCCACTTGGTTACACAATAAAATACACATACATTTGAATTGAAGCCAAAGTAATGTACATTTCAGTGTGATTATGAACAGTCAACAACACATCCTTAGAAAGAAAAACATGAAAGAAACTATGTACAATACAACACATATACATAATTGATATTCAGCTTGCAGGAACGGGTACTGGAACGATCTGCCGACATCACCATGGCCAGGAGGAACAATCTCATCTACTGAGAGATGAGATAAAATCAGTTTTTCATAGAGGCATAGTAAAAACAATACAAATACTCACAACATAAACCTACTGTATAACTGATCAGAGGACAGTAAAATAGTACAGCACAATTGTGTAAAAGCAAATAAAGTGATTCGGTAGTGTCGTCTGTTGACTGTGACCTGGTGTTGTTGATGGCCCAGATGCAAATGGCCAAGGATCTAATTCATATTAATATTAATGAATGTGACTCTCTCTCTCTGACAAACAAACACAAAGAGAACTCTACAATACACAAACAAAAATGACTAGGTCATCGTTCTTACCTTAGCGGAGTTCTTCATGGTGACGACCACCTTGGATCCTGCACTGGTCAGCAGATCCATGAGCATGCCCATTACCTTCACTATCTTACCCCGAGGGAAGAGAACATGTTTCAGTGCTGTATCAGTCTTATTCATTTGGGTCCACAGGAAAGTGAATTGTCATGGAGACCCAAATGTTTTAAACACACACACACACACACGCACGCACACACACACACACACACACATACATACACACACACACACACACACACGCAAAGGTCTCTCTTCCTCTTCAAACCGCCATGTTTATATCATGTCTATCTTAATTGATTCACATTAACTTGTTTGCTAGCTAACTTGTTTTGTGGGATACGGTGATGAAAAATACCACAGTTTATGAAATAGTCAGTGAAACATTTAGGCTAAAATAAGCTGCAGCAGCTTGTCTTCAAACTTGTCTTCAAAACTTCAATATTCAGTACTTTCACTTCAACAGGACTGGCTATAGCCTACCACGAACAAAGATAGAGTAGATGCAGGTAATGAAGCCCTGAGTTTATAAAGTTAATGCATGGTGTACTTAACTAGCTAGCTAACTAGCTTAACATACCTTGTTTGCTCCTCGTTGAAGATGCTCTATCATCTCTCCATCCATGATGAGGTGACAGACGATTGTTGGGAAATAATCCTTCCTTACAGGTAATTCAGAGCATACTGTCAGCTCCGCTCAACGTAGTGACAACTAACTAGGAGGCTAGCTAAATAACACAGCTAGAATCATTGCTATTTAGAAATAAAAACTGTGACAGTAGATGGGAGGGGTTAGGCGTAGCTGAAGGATGCAACTAAAAACAAACAAAAGATAACTATTGTAAAATATACTGTGTCCCAAAAATGTAAACTACCGGTCAAAAGTTAAGAACACCTACTCATTCAAGGGTTTTTCTTTATTTTAACTATTGCCTACACTGTATAATAATAGTGAAGACATCAAAAATGTGAAATAACACACATGGAATCATGTAGTAACCAAAAAAGTGTTAACCAAATCAAAATATATTTTATATTTGAGATTCTTCAAATAGCCACCATTTGCCTTGATGACAGCTTTGTACACTCTTGGCATTCTCTGAACCAGCTTCACCTGGAATGAGTTCCCACATATGCTGAGCACTTGTTGGCTGCGTTTCCTTCACTCTGCGGTCGGACTCATCCCAAACCAGCTCAATTTGGTTGAGGTCGGGGGATTGTGGATGCCAGGTCATCTGATGCAGCACTCCATCACTCTCTTTATTGGTAAAATATCAGCCTGGAGGTGTGTTGGGTCATTGTCCTGTTGAAAAACAGATGATAGTCCCACTAAGCCCAAACAAGATGGGATGGTGTATCGCTGCAGAATGCTGTGGTAGCCATGCTGGTTAATTGTGCCTTGAAGTCTAAATAAATCACAGACAGTGTCACCAGCCAAGCACCCACACACCATAACACCTCCTGCTCCATTCTTTATGGTGGGAAAAACACACCGCATCTCACAAAGACACGGCGGTTGGATCCAAACATCTCCAATTTGGACTCCAGACCAAAAAACGAATTTCCAACGGTCTAATGTCCATTGCTTGTGATTCTTGGCCCAAGTCTTTTATTATTATTGGTGTCCTTTAGTAGTGGTTTCTTTGCAGCAAATCGACCTGATTCACACAGTCTCCTCTGAACATTTGATGTTGACATACTTGAACTATGTGAAGCATTTATTTGGGCTGCAATTTGGTAACTCTAATGAACTTATCCTCTGCAGCAGAGGTAACTCTGGGTCTTCCATTCCTGTGGCGGTCCTCATGAGAGCCAGTTCCATCATAGCACTTGATGGTTTTCGTGACTGCACTTCAAGAAACTTTCAAAGTTATTGAAATTTTACATATTGACTGATCTTCATGTCTTAATAGTAATGATGGACTGTCATTTCTCTTTGCTTATTTGAGCTGTTCTTCCCATAACATGGGCTAGGTTTTTACCACCCCTACCTTCTCACAACACAACTGATTGACTCAAACGCATTATTTAAGAAGGAAAGACATTACACAAATGTACTTTTAAGAAGGCACACCAGTAAATTGAAATGCATTTCAAGTGACTACCTCATGAAGCTGGTTGAGAGAATGACAAGAGTGTGCAAACCTGTCATCAAGGCAAAGGGTGGCTATTTGAATAATCTCAAAAATAAAATAGATTTAGATTTGTTTAACACTTTTTTGGTTACTACATGATTTTATATGTGCTATTTCATAATTTCATGTCTACACTATTATTCTACAACGTAGAATATAAAGAAATAAAGAAAAACACTAAAGAGGCATTTCTGCTGCCTCTGAAAAACATCAAAAGAAAGATGCCCAGGGTCCCTGCTCATCTGCGTGAACTTGCCTTGGGCATGCTGCAAGGAGGAATGAGGACTGCAGATGTGGCAGGGCAATACATTGCAATGTCCATACTGTGAGAAGCCTAAGACAGGGCTACAGGGAGACAGGACGGACAGATGATCATCTTCGCCGTGGCAGACCACATGTAACAACACCTGCACAGGATCGGTACATCCGAACATCACACCTGCATTACAGGTACAGGATGGCAACAACAACTGCCCGAGTTTCACCAGGAATGCCCAATCCCTCCATCAGTGCTCAGACTGCCCACAATAGGCTGAGAGAGACTGGACTGAGGGCTTGTAGGCCTGTTGTTGTTATGACTTTTATGAATGGTGGGTGGAGGAGTCAAGCGCAGAGAGCAGGTAGTTCCGTACGTGGATCTTTTATTCCAATGACATGCTAAAACAGAGGACATGCTAAAACACAAGGGCGCATGAAACAACCCGTCCAAATAAACACGACTAAAACTGTCCGGAAAAATAGAGATCACACTAATAGACCAACACCAAAAACAGAGAACACGCCCGCACAATAGCCAGCGGGCCTAGTGCCCTTAAATAGCCTACAAACAAAACTAAACTCAAAACAGGTGTAACCAATTAGACCAAACTAACAGAAACAAAAGGAAAGGGAATCGATGGCAGCTAGTAGGTCGGGGACGACGAGCGCCGAGCGCCGGACGAACAGGAAGAGGCACCATCTTCGGCGGGATTCGTGACAGTTGTAAGGCAGGTCCTCACCAGACAACACCGGCAACAACGTCGCCTATGGGCACAAACCCACCATCGCTGGACCAGACAGGACTGGCAAAAAGTTATCTTCACTGATGAGTCGCGGTTTTGTCTCACCAGGGGTGATGGTCAGATTCACGTTTATTGTCGATGAAATGAACGTTACACTGAGGCCTATACTCTGGAGTGGGATCGATTTGGGGGTGGATGTTCCGTCATTGTCTGGGGCAGTGTGTCACAGCATCATCGGACGGAGCTTGTTGTCATTGCAGGCAATCACAATGCTGTGCACTACAGAGAAGACATCCTCCTCCCTCATGTGGTACCCTTCCTACAGGCTCATCCTGACATGACCACCAGCCATACTGCTCGTTCTGTGCGTGACTTTCTGCAAGACAGGAATGTCAGTGTTCTGCCATGACCAGCAAAGAGCCCGGATCTCAATCCCATCGAGCACGTCTGGGACCTGTTGGATCGGAGGGTGAGGGCTAGGGCCATTCCCCCCAGAAATGTCTGGGAACTTACATGTGCATTGGTGGAAGAGTGGGGTAACATCTCACAGCAAGAACTGGCAAATCTGGTGCAATGCATAAGGAGCAGATGCACTGCAGTACTTAATGCAGCTGGTGGCCACATCAGATACTGACTGTTACTTTTGATTTTGACCCCCCCCCCTTTGTTCAGCGGCACATTATTTAATTTCTGTTAGTCACATGTCTGTGGAACTTGTTCAGTTTATGTCTCAGTTGTTGAATCTTGTTATGTTCATACAAATATTTAAGTTTGCTGAAAATAAACATAGTTGACAGTGAGAGAAAGTTTCTCTTTTTGCTGAGTTTAGTATGTATAAGCTGGAAGTAGAAGCCTAAGAGTTGTTGTCAGGAAAATATATTTTAAAAATGTGCAAATACATTATGGGGATTGGAAATGATGCAGACAATTACATTGATGGAAGCCACAATCTATCTGCAATATTAAGGCTGATCTACCCCATAAAAAACGATAATTCATGACTAGAAAAAGGGAAGACTTCTCACCTGTGCACTCATTGACACCCCCTCAAATATTAAAAGCAGTGGATTGGTGTAGCTGTATTGGTAGCCAATTAATCTACTGCTATCCAATGCTTTTACATCTGTGAGGGAAATGAAGGAGAGTATTTTTCAAAACTTTTGTAACAGCGCTCACTGTAACCCCTTTCCGGTTTACACGTCATCTCCCAACGTTCTCAGACATGAATGAATGTTGAGTACTGACTTGTATCATGGGTGACCTGGCTGATCCAATATCATAGACAGTGAGACAGACCTGCCATGCAGCTCCGACTTTGGTTACATTCGGCAACACGTCGCACATTTTTTAAATTGAGAAATTCTGTACTAAACGTCTTAGTTAGATGTAAAATTGCGCAACTAAAACGTCCTCTGCAAAAACTTCTAAATTAATTACAGAATTATTGAGTTATGTTAGATTCATTCTGGGGAATTTGAGGAATTGAAATAGGCTTCTACAGTGTATCATGGAGGACCAACATCATTAACCAAATGCAGAATTGGTCAGGAAACACACCTCCAATACTGAATTCTCATTTTTCTAATGGGCAACGGAAAAACACAAGTGCCAAACAACATATTCAGTGGATCTTTAAGTAATCATACAATATTTTTATATTACTAGAAAATGAAGAGTAACCAAAACAACCAAAATCTCAATATCCACAAAAACAGAACGTCGTTGCATTTTGGCCTTTTCCCAACAGTGAATTGGGATGACATCCGACGAGCTAAGTGATGGAAGTGACTGATCATGTCTGTGTGTGAGTGTGTGTGCGTGCGCGTGTGCGTGTGTGTGTGTGTGTGTGTGTGTGTGTGTGTGTGTGTGTGTGTGTGTGTGTGTGTGCGTGCGTGCGTGCGTGCGATCTAAGGCTAGTGTTATGTTGGTCGCTGCAGTCTCTCTGTAGTTAGGTTTGGATTCATGAGAGTAAGCTGATCCTAGATCTGTGATATGGACAACCTATATTATTGTAGCATAATGGTATAATAGTTTAGTCTAGAGGACTGTAATAGAGAGTAAGGTACCTTTGCTGAGAAAATGTAGCTCAATTATGCAACAGGATCCCGTGGTTTTACCAATTTGATCTCAGATTCTGACAGATTTGACCTCAGATTTATCCATGTTTCTCTCAAATGTCAATGTTTTGTGTTTTTGACACCCTGGGTTGACTCCTCCTGCTCATCATTGTTCCATTTCTCCAAATGCCACATTTCGAAGTAAAGGGTTAAGGTTTGAGAAAAGGTTAAAACTTTAAGTTTAGGCATTCATTCTAAATGGTTTAGTAAAGGGGTAAGGTCAGGGTTACAACCCAAAAAATTTTTGACCACTGGGATTAAACACACAACCCTTGGATCCAGAGTCATGGGATTACCCCCATCTGTCACCCGACACACAATGTCCAAGCCAAAAGAAAACTAACAAACCTACTTGATTATAATATAGCGATCACTGTTGCCCATTGTGGCCGGTTTTGAAGGCATTTCAAATCCAATTGTATTTGTCACAGGTGCCAAATACAACAGTGAAATGCTTACTTACAAGCCCTTAACCAACAATGCCGTTTTAAGAAAAATAGACAAGGGAAAAAAAATAAAACATTTAATAATTAAAGAGCAGCAGTAAAATAACAGTAGCGAGTCTACATACAGGGGGTACAGGTACAGAGTCACTGTGCGATTGCACAGTTTAGTCAAGGTAATTGAGGTTATATGTCGATGTGGGTAGAGTTAAAGTCAGATAATAAACAGAGAGTTGCAGCAGTGTAAAAGATGGGGGGGTAACAATGCAAATAGTATGGGTAGCGATTTGATTAGCTGTTCAGGAGTCTCATGGCTTGGGGGTAGAAGCTGTTTAGAAGCCTCTTGGACCTAGACTTGGCGCTCCGGTACTGCTTGCCGTGCGGTAGCAGAGAGAACAGTCAATGACTAGGGTGGCTGGAGTCTTTGACAATTTTCAGGGCCTTCCTCTGACACCACCTGGTATAGAAGTCCTGGATGGCAGGAAACTTGGCCCCAGTGATGTACTGGGCCCTACGCACTACCCACTGTGAGTACGGCCCAGTACCCGTGGTCCTATGGACATGGACTGATGTTCAATGTCGAAGTCAATATTGAGCGACCTGCCTGGCATCAAGGAACATTAAAAAAAGCGTGATGTCTTCTCTGATACACAGTGACACACACATGCACACACACACACACACACACACACACACACACACACACACACACACACACACACACACACACACACACACACACACACACACACACACACACACACACACACACACACACACACACATACACACACACACACATACTGACAAACACACAAACCCACACAGACATAGAGTGTTCCATCGAGACAGTAACAAACTGTTCTCATCATACACACACACACACACGCACGCACGCACGCACGCGCACACACACACACACACACACACACACACACACACACACACACACACACACAGATAGAGGGGAACAGGGGATCAGTGTGTTTGAAACATGTCTGAATCTAAGAGAAGGAGATCACAGGGTGAAAACGGGCGAGGACACACTGGATACATCTCAAACTGGGAAGAGTGGAGAGAGATGAGAGGAGATGAGAGGAAAACAGAAGAGGAGGAGAAAAAAAGAGATTGAGGGCGAGTAGGATGTACTAATAGGGATGTCATCTTAGACTGGGTTGAGAGGAAAGTTGAGAGGAGAGAGAGAAGAGGTTAATGAGGAGTGAGGAGAGGTCAGATGAGAAAGAGAGAGGAGGTTGATTAGCTGTGAGGAGAGGTCAGATGAGAGGAGAGAGAGAGGAGGTTAATGAGGAGTGAGGAGAGGTCAGATGAGAGGAGAGAGAGACGAGGTTAATGAGGAGCGAGGAGAGGTCAGATGAGAGAGAGAGAGGTTGATTAGCAGTGAGGAGAGGTCAGATGAGAGGCGAGAGAGAGGAGGTTAATGAGGAGCGAGGAGAGGTCAGATGAGAGGAGAGAGAGAGGAGGTTGATTAGCAGTGAGGAGAGGTCAGATGAGAGGAGAGAGAGAGGAGGGTAATGAGGAGCGAGGAGAGGTCAGATGAGAGGAGAGAGGAGGAGGTTAATGAGGAGCGAGGAGAGGTCAGATGAGAGGAGAGAGAGAGGAGGTTGATTAGCAGTGAGGAGAGGTCAGATGAGAGGAGAGAGGAGGAGGTTAATGAGGAGCGAGGAGAGGTCAGATGAGAGGAGAGAGAGAGGAGGTTGATTAGCAGTGAGGAAAGGTCAGATGAGAGGAGAGAGAGAGGAGGGTAATGAGGAGCGAGGAGAGGTCAGATGAGAGGAGAGAGAGAGGAGGTTGATTAGCAGTGAGGAGAGGTCAGATGAGAGGAGAGAGAGAGGAGGTTAATGAGGAGCGAGGAGAGGTCAGATGAGAGGAGAGAGAGAGGTTGATTAGCAGTGAGGAGAGGTCAGATGAGAGGAGAGAGAGAGGAGGGTAATGAGGAGCGAGGAGAGGGACAGAAAATAAGAAAAGGAGTGGATGAAGAAAGCGGTATGTTATCTAACACTGGGAATAATGGATAAGAAAAATAGGAAATGAGAGGAGTGAGGGGAGAGAGGAAAAAGAGGATGAAGAGGCGGATAATGTTCACCAGCAGTATTATCAACCAAGCATTGTGACAGAGACGTTCTGGATGAAAATGTCACCCCCTGTCATCTCTCCCTCTTCCAGCATCCTCCCTCCTCTATCTTACCCCATTTCCATCCAGACCAACCTAACCTTATCGTCATGGAGACAAGCAGCTAAAATGTCACCAGCTGTCAGCTGAGGTAGCAGAGTGTGTTTGTGCCAAATGGGTTTGTGTCACCTTATTCCCTTAATCCCTTTATAGTGCACAACTTTTCATATGGTCTCTGGTTCAAAAGAAGTGCACTACATTGACAATATGGTGCCATTTGGAACGTATATAGTATATAAGGGGGAAATAGCATTAAAATAAAAAAATACCCTCGTCAAATGCTGTAGCACTATGAATTACCCGAGTCAAATACTGTACCAATATGAATTACCCGAGTCAAATGCTGTACCAATATGAATTACCCGAGTCAAATACTGTACCAATATGAATTACCCGAGTCAAATACTGTACCAATATGAATTACCCGAATCAAATGCTGTACCAAAATATATTACACTAGCCTAATAATGTACCACTATGTGTTGCCTTAGTCAAATAATGTACCACTATGTATTACCCTAGTCTAATACTGTATCACTATGTTATACCCTAGTCTAATACTGTACCACTATGTTATACCCTAGTCTAATACTGTACCACTATGTTATACCCTAGTCTAATACTGTACCACTATGTTATATATATACCCTAGTCTAATACTGTACCACTATGTTATTTCCTAGTCTAATACTGTACCACTATGTTATATATATACCCTAGTCTAATACTGTACCACTATGTTATACCCTAGTCAAACATTGTACCACTATGTTATATCCTAGTCTAATACTGTACCACTATGTTATACCCTAGTCAAACATTGTACCACTATGTTATATCCTAGTCTAATACTGTACCACTATGTTATATATATACCCTAGTCAAACATTGTACCACTATGTTATATCCTAGTCTAATACTGTACCACTATGTTATACCCTAGTCTAATAATGTACCACTATGTTATATATATACCCTAGTCTAATACTGTACCACTATGTTATACCCTAGTCTAATACTGTACCACTATGTTATACCCTAGTCTAATACTGTACCACTGTGTTATATATATATACCCTAGTCTAATACTGTACCACTATGTTATACCCTAGTCTAATACTGTACCACTATGTTATACCCTAGTCTAATACTGTACCACCATGTTATATATTTACCCTAGTCTAATACAGTACCACTATGTTATACCCTAGTCAAATACTGTACCACTATGTTATACCCTAGTCTAATACTGTACCACTATGTTATATATATACCCTAGTCTAATACTGTACCACTATGTTATACCCTAGTCTAATACTGTACCACTATGTTATACCCTAGTCTAATACTGTACCACTGTGTTATATATATATACCCTAGTCTAATACTGTACCACTATGTTATACCCTAGTCTAATACTGTACCACTATGTTATACCCTAGTGTAACACTGTACCACTATGTTATACTCTAGTCTAATACTGTACCACTATGTTATACCCTAGTCTAATACTGGACCACTATGTTATACCCTAGGGTCTAATACTGGACCACTATGTTATACCCTAGTGTAACACTGTACCACTATGTTATACTCTAGTCTAATACTGTACCACTATGTTATACCCTAGTCTAATACTGGACCACTATGTTATACCCTAGGGTCTAATACTGGACCAATATGTTATACCCTAGTCTAATACTGTACCACTATGTTATACCCTAGTCTAATACTGTACCACTATGTTATACCCTAGTCTAATACTGTACCACTATGTTATATATATATACCCTAGTCTAATACTGTACCACTATGTTATACTACAGTGTAACACTGTACCACTATGTTATACTCTAGTCTAATACTGTACCACTATGTTATACCCTAGTCTAATACTGGACCACTATGTTATACCCTAGTCTAATACTGGACCACTATGTTCATTAGAGCCTCCATGTAATGCAAGATAGCTTTGGTGGACTTTCAACATGATTTCACAACGCGCTTGATTATGTTCAGTCCAGACTACGCTTTCGACTAGAAGTCACTGTTTGTGTGTATGTATGTGTGTGCGTTTGTGTGTGTTTAATGTGTGTATTTTTGTCTCCAGGGTATTAGAAAGAGCCCCCAACAGTATCCAGTGGGCCTGGGAGACTAAGAAACACTGTGGAACACAGAACAACACAGCTCTGCTGTGCTCGCTTCTCTTTCTCAGTGATATGAGACACTTCTGCCAAAATAAAACAAGATTACACCATTCTATTCACTCTGCAAAACAGGAGAAGGAGGGAGGGAGGGAGAAAGAGAGCAAGAGAGCAAGAAAGAGAAAAAGAGAGAGAAAGAGAGAGATTTTAGTGCTGTTTCAGCAGCCACACACACAAACGTCCAGAGCCTTGCATGATCAAATAACAAGTCCATTGAAAGATGTGTAATCCCTGAACATACACTAATTTAGGAGATGACATTGAGAAAGGGGAGTCATCCAAAACATGTTTCAAATGGATTTCATTTTCAACGAGGGAAAACGCAATATACCATCAATGTGTGTTTGTTTGTATGTATGTGTGTGTGCAGGTGTGTGTGTGTGTTTGTTTGTGTTTGTGTGTGTGCGGGTGTGTGTGTGTGTGTGTGTGTGTGTGTGTGTGTGTGTGTGTGTGTGTGTGTGTGTGTGTGTGTGTGTGTGTGTGTGTGTGTGTGTGTGTGTGTGTGTGTGTGTGTGGGTATGCATAGTATGCATTTCAGTAAAAAGTTCAGTAGATTGTGTGCTGTGTAGAAACCTTACATCGAACAGCCAGGCAATTTGGGATATATTAGTACAGGCAAAATTAGAGGACTATATGAAAACTCAACGTGATAACATTGACATCTTGTTTTCTCTCAAAAACTTGCTCTGGTAAAACACCAAAATATGTTAAAAAAAAATGTATTTTAAAGAACTTGATAATGTCTTCATGAAAAACTGCTAAAATAACTGTTTTCACACATTGTACTCCTTGTGTTAGACAATTGCCGTATAAATAAATACCAGCTAAATTGAAGTGGTAATTTGGTGTGTAATAAAATATGTCTCATCATTTGGCAGTAGTATTTCTATCTAGAAGAATGCTGTATGGGCCACTCTGCAGCTGGTGTCTATTAGATGGAAAAGACTGAGAATCAAAATATGGTTTGTTAATAATATTGATATTGATCCAACTTGATTAATTTGACCTCATCTTTATCCCGGCTCCCTGTGGTGTGTGTGTGTTTGTATGTGTGTGTGTTTGTGTGTGTTTTTGGCTTTACAATCCTTGTGGGGACATTTCACCAGTTTCCACAAGGAAAAAGGCAATATTTTTGGCTTAGTGGGTAGGTTTAGCGTTAGGTTTAGAATTAGGGTTAGGATTAGGATTAGAATTAGGGTTAGGAATTTGGTTTGTGTGTGTGTGTGTGTGTGTGTGTGTGTGTGTGTGTGTGTGTGTGTGTGTGTGTGTTGGATCCTCGCTAACCTTAGTTCAATGCTTGTCCCACTTTTTAAGGCCGAGCAGCCGCACACAAGCCTAAGATCACCACACGCAATGCCGAGCGTTGGCTCGAGTGGTGTAAATCTCGCCACCATTGGACTCCGGAGCAGTGGAAAAGAGTTCTCTGGTGTAATGAATCATGCTTCACCATCTGGCAGTCCGACGGACAAATCTGGGTTTGCCGGATGCCAGGAGAGCGCTACCTGCCCCAATGCATAGTGCCAACTGTAAAGTTTGGTGGAAGAGGAATAATGGTCTGGGGCTGTTAATCATGTGTCAGAGTAGCCTCCTCAGTTCCAGTTAAGGGAAATCTTAACGATACAATTGACAATTACATTTAAGACGAATCTTTGCTTCGAACTGTTGCTTTGTCGCAACAGTTTGTGGAAGGCCCTTTCCTGTTTCAGCATGACAATACCCCTGTGCACAAAGTGAGATCCATACAGAAATGGTTTATAGAGATCCGAGTGGAATAACTTGACACGCCTGCACAGAGCCCTGACCTCAACCCAGTACAACATCTTTGGGATGAATCGGAATGTCGACTGAGAGCCAGGTCTAATGTGGCTCATGTGGCTGAATGGAAGTCCCCGCAGCAATGTTTTTATCTCCTCTCTCTATCTCTCTATCTCGCTCTCTCTCTCTCTTGCTAGCTGCAGAGCAGAGTTCCCTTTGAAGTGTAGCCAGGCAAGATATTCATTTAATTATCTCCATTCTCTCTTAATTTCCTCCCTGTTTTTTTTAGGGCTGCGGAGCGAGAGATGAAAGGAGGTGAGCTGACACTGCAGGTATACTGTACCTGTGTGTGTGTGTGTGTGTGTGTATGTGTGTGTGTGTGTGTGTGTGTGTGTGTGTGTGTGTGTGTGTGTGTGTGTGTGTGTGTGTGTGTGTGTGTGTGTGTGTGTGTGTGTGTGTGTGTGTGTGTGTGTGTGTGTGTGTAGGGTTGACGTTTATTGGGATGAATTTTGTCCTGGAGCCAGAGCTGAGCGATTTCAACTAGAAACAGTGGCAAAGCCAAAATGGTATATATATCGTAAAAATTCATGAAAACAAAAGATAGCTTTTTGGTCTTAATGTAAGGTTAGGTTAGGCATTAGGGTTACCGGTGTGGTTAAGGTTAGGTTCGGATGTTACTAATTTGTGGCTGTGCCAGCGAGTGGCCACCAAGCAGATCTGCCTTCAGTCCATGAGTATTTCTCAATAAATTCCAACCTGCATGTGTGTATGTTTGTGTGTCCTTGCCTGCAGTTGGTCATGCCTGCAAGAAGCAGACACAGTAACAGACACAGACACACACACACACACACCTCCCCCTCTCACATATGTGTGTACTTTAAGTAGGAGAGAAACAAGTGAAGGTCTCATCTTCAGTAGAAGTCAGAAGTTTCCATATACTTAGGTTGGAGTAATTAAACATCGTTTTCAACCACTCCAAACATTTCTTGTTAACAAACTATAGTTTTGGCAAGTCGGTTAGGACATATACTTTGAGCATGACACAAGTCATTTTTCCAACAATTGTTTACAGAGAGATTATGTCACGTATAATTCACTGTATCACAATTCCAGTGGGTCAGAAGTTTACATACACTAAATTGACTGTGTCTTGGAAAACACCAGAAATTTATGTCATGGCTTTAGAAGCTTCTGATAGGCTAATTTACATAATTTTAGTCAATTGGAGGTGTAACTGCAGATGTATTTCAAGGCATACCTTCAAACTCAGTGCCTCTTTGCTTGACATCATGGGAAAATCAAAAGAAATCAGCCAAGACCTCAGAAAAAGAATTGTAGACATCCACAAGTCTGGTTGATCCTTGGGAGCAATTTCCAAACGCCTGAAGGTACGACATTCATATGTACAAACAATAGTATGCAAGAATAAACACCATGGGAACACGCAGCCATCCTACCTCTGAGGAAGGAGACGTGTTCTGTCTCCTAGAGATGAACGCACTTTGGTGCAAAAAGTGCAAATCAATCCCAGAACGACAGCAAAGGAAATTGTGAAGATGCTGGAGGAAACAGGTACAAAAGTATCTATATCCACAGTAAAACGAGTCCTATATCGACATAACCTGAAAGGCCGCTCAGCAAGGAAGAAGTCACTGCTCCAAAACCGGCATAAAAAAGACAGATTACGGTTTGCAACTGCACATATTTACAAAGATCGTACTTCTTTGAGAAATGTCCTCTGGTCTGATGAAACACAAATAGAACTGTTTGGCCATGATGACGATCGTTATGTTTGGAGGAAAAAGAGAGAGGCTAGCAAGCCGGAGAACACCCTCCAAACCGTGAATCACGGGGGTGGCAGCATTATGTTGTGGGGGTTCTTTGCTGCAGGAGGGACTAGTGCACTTCACAAAATAGATGGAATTACGAAGAAGAAAAATTATGTGGATATGTTGAAGCAACATCTTATTGAGACATCAATCAGGAAGTTAAAGATTGGTCGCAAATGGGTCTTCCAAATGGACAATGACCCCAAGCACCCTTCCAAAGTTGTGGCAAAATGGCTTAAGGTCAACAATGGCTTAAAAAAAGGCTTAAGTAAATGTATTGGAGTGGCCATCACAAAGACCTGACCTCAATCCTATAAAAAATGTGTGGTTGGATGTGTGGTTAGAACTGAAAAAGCAAGGAGGCCTACAAACCTGACTCGGTTACACCAGCTCTGTCAGGAGGAATGGGCCAAAATTCCCCCAACTTATTATGGGAAGATTGTGGAAGTCTACCTGAAACGTTTGACACAAGTGAAACAATGTAAAGGCAATGCTACCAAATACTAATTGAGTGTATGTAAACTTCTGACCCACTGGGAATGTGATGAAAGAACAAAAACTTAAATAAATAATTCTCTCAACAATTATTCTGACATTTCACATTCTTAAAATAAAGTGGTGATCCTAACTGACCAAAGACAGGGAATTTTAACTGGGATTAAATGTCAGGAATTGTGAAAACTGAGTTTAAGTCTATTTGGCTAAGGTATATCTAAACTTCCAACTTCAACTGTATATCCCGCTAACATGATGGATCCTCAATGATGAAGAGTGTTCTCACTCTGAAACCTTCTGTCCCCTGTTATGTCTATTAACCATACTGCCCCAAACCCTTACTGGCCCTGTCCCGTCATATCTATAAACCATACTGCCCCAAATCCCCTACTGGCCCTGTCCCCTGTCAAATTTATAAACCATACTTCCCAAACCCCCTACTGGCCCTGTCCCCTGTCAAATCTATAAACCATACTGCCCCAAACCCCTACTGGCCCTGTCCCGTCATATCTATAAACCATACTGCCCGAAAACCCACTACTGGCCCTATCCCCTGTCAAATCTATAAACCATACTGCCCCAAACCCCCTACTGGCCCTGTTCCCTGTCAAATCTATGAACCATACTGCCCCAAACCCCTACTGGCCCTGTCCCGTCATATCTATAAACCATACTGCCCCAAATCCCCTACTGGCCCTGTCCCCTGTCAAATCTATAAACCATACTGCCCCAAACCCCTACTGGCCCTATCCCCTGTCAAATCTATAAACCATACTGCCCCAAACCCCCTACTGGCCCTGTCCCCTGTCAAATCTATAAACCATACTGCCCCAAACCCCTACTGGCCCTGTCCTGTCATATCTATAAACCATACTGCCCCAAATCCCCTACTGGCCCTGTCCCCTGTCAAATCTATAAACCATTCTGCCCCAAACCCCCTACTGGCCCTGTCCCCTGTCAAATCTATAAACCATACTGCCCCAAATCCCCTACTGGCCCTGTCCCGTCATATCTATAAACCATACTGCCCCAAATCCCCTACTGGCCCTGTCCCCTGTCATGTCTAATAACCATACTGCCCCAATCCCCTTTCCGTCCCTGTCAACTTCACTATTGTCTTCTGTAGCTCAGTCGGAAGAGCCTGGCTCTTGCAATGCCAAGAAAGTGGGTGTGATTCCTGGGACCACCCACCGATATATAAAATGTATAGATGAATGACTGTAAGTCGCTGGATAAAAGCATCTTCTCACTGGCATGTATTATCATTACTATCTCCTTAACCACACTCCAGCTCTCTAGCCTCTCACCCTCAACCCCCTCTGTGCATACACCGAGTGCTGTGTGTGTGTGTTTATTCTCTCGGCTCAGCAGCATGTCGAGGGGTGAGAGGTCAACGGTCTCCGTGGAAAAGCTGTCATCGTCAAGGCGACGCACGGAAGCGGTAAACACCATACCACCCACAGGGACACAGCGACAATACAACCATTCCTACATACAGCTGGCCGTGTGTATGGGTGTGTGTAAAGCCTTGGGGCTCCAGTCTGTCTGTAGATCAGTCAAGACTGAAGGGCAGGACTGTTAAAGCGCTATAGCACTCTGGAGAGAAGAAGAACATCCTGTCAGTCTCTCTTTATCCCTCTATCTCTCTCTCTGTCTCTTTCTCTCGCTTCTCTCTCTCTCAATCCTTCGCTCTCTCTCCTCGCTCTCTCTGTCTCTGCCTTTCCAATCTAACTGTATTAAACGCTCTCTTCCCTCTCCCGTATCTCTCTCTTCCTTCATTCCTCTCTCTTCCTCCATCCCTCCCTCCCCATCCATCCCTCCCTCCCCCTATCTCCCTCTCTTTCTCTCCGTCTATAACTACTTATCAAATTCTGACAGCTCCCAAAAAAAACTCTCCTCCCGTTCCTCTTGGGCATGGACTCGTTCTCTCTCTCGCTCTCTCTCTCTCTTTATTTATCTCCCTTTCAGAAGGAAATATTTCAATTCCACTAGAGCTCCTCTCCTCTACCAAGTGACAGGTGTTTGCAGAGCAAGAGAGAGAAAAGGAGAAAGAGAGAGAAAAGGAGAAAGAGAGAGACATGGCTAAAATACACAAAACACATCCCTCACCTAAAATCACCTAGGTAGAGAGGAGGGAAAGAGAATATGGGAATAAGAAAAAAAGAGTGTGGGAAGGAGAGAAAAGTAGGAGTTTTGATGGGACAGAAAACTCAATGCTATAACCAGAGTAAGGGATCTGTTACGTTACCAGCAAAATTATTGTAATAAGATTACAGATACTTTTGATTAACTAGATGATTACTTTGAGGATTACTTTTAAATTCAGAAAGGATGTTTGTAAATGACTACTGAAAAAAGCAACAATTTTAAGTATGTTCCACCTGAGCAAGTCTGACCACAAGTCAGAGACCACTGTGATGACACACCAAATGTGTTTGATGAATCGCGGGAAAAGAGCAGGAACAGGCTTTTCTAGTCAACAGTCCAAGCTATATCTTCCAACTGCTGTCGGCATCCAAAGATGATCCAACTTGAATAAACGCTTGGAGGTAAGGATGACAGCAGTGGTGTCGTCTACGGTGATACAGATATCACTTATTATTGATATCTACATAGCGCATTGATGTGAATTACACGGCTGCACAGTCATTTAGCTATTTGTGCCTTATGGTTGTTGTGGATGGATGTTCACAAATCTAAATGTGTATTTCAACCCAATAATGGTTGAATTCAAGAAGTTTCAGCTGCCTATAAATATTTGTTTTTGAAACCAGAGAACAGCCATTGAAAATTGCTCTCTTGCAACAGCTGCATAGTGCGGATCCCAGCCTATGGATTAAATGTGGGTCTTTTATTGCTCAATCTAATTCATGCTGATAGAAAAAAAAACGATCCATTGGTCTAATGGACACATGCTCACTCTCGCACACTTCTGATAGGCTTAAAGGGGCAATCTATAGATGCTACACTCATTTTTGGACTTTTAATTATATATATTAATATAAAGACATAATTAAATCATATTACTGTATGTAGATGAAAGCAATGGGTTAGAAGAAGCCTACATAACTAACCCATAAAGTAAAACGTAACATGACCAGCTATGTAAACTTTAACATTGATTTATCCTGCAATCGATGTGGTTCAATCGGTAACATACATTTTTATTTTCTTCTAATGTCTCTTAATGGGAAAATAATCTAAAGGTAACTGATAATGCCTCTTAATGGGAAAATAATCTAAAGGTAACTGATAATGCCTCTTAATGGGAAAATAATCTAAAGGTAACTGATAATGTCTCTTAATGGGAAAATAATCTAAAGGTAACTGATAATGCCTCTTAATGGGAAAATAATCTAAAGGTAACTGATAATGCCTCTTAATGGGAAAATAATCTAAAGGTAACTGATAATGCCTCTTAAAGGGAAAATAATCTAAAGGTAACTGATAATGCCTCTTAATGGGAAAATAATCTAAAGGTAACTGAATGTAATCAGATTACGCTACAGAGTTTGGGTAACTAACGGATTACATTTAGAAAGTAACCTACCCAACCGTGGCTATAACAGACAACTCCCTAGCCTCATTAAGTAACTCATGAACCCTACTCTGTGATATTCACTGCAGATCAAGTCTTCTGGCCCATTTCCTGTATTCCCCTGCAGTGTGTTCCCGCTCAACATGGAAACAAGGTTATGAGAGGTGTCATCCCTGCCATCCCAAACTTACAGTGTAATTCATTTTTTAATTGTTATATTTAACCTTTATTTAACTAGGCAAGACAGTAAAGAACAAATTCTTATTTTACAATGACGGCCTACAGTGGCCAAAGCCTCCCCTAACCTGGACGACACTGGCCTACCCCGCCCTATGGGACTCCCGATCACAGCCAGTTGTGATACAGCCTGGAATTAAACCAGGGTCTGCAGTGATGCCTTCGACCGCTGCACCACTCGGGAGCCTTTAAACAGGAAGAGCTGGAGAACAAAGTACAGAGATGATGGAGGGAAAGGGGGGGGGGGGGCAGATAGTGAGCAGGAATACAAAGAGAGAAAGCAAGGGAGAGAAGAAGAGAAAAGGAGTGTAACGAAGATTAAAAAATAGGTGGAGAGCTACAAGTGTTGACTGATAAAAAGATGTCAGCGTGATGAATCAATCACCATTCATGACAATGTTTGGATGGCTGACCATCTGTGGGCAATCACAGTGGTCAAACATACATTATATGTGGATTTCTCCGGGGAGGGACGTTCCCACAGAACCCTGGGAGCCTGGACACCATCTGAGGTTTTGCAAATGTGAAATGTTACTGTACAAATGAAATTGTCATGTTTGGATTGTTTCAAGAGTTCACAAAGAGCTACGCATTTTGATATGAATTGTTGTACAGTTGAAGTCAGAAGTTTACATACACTTAGGTTGGAGTCATTAAAATTTTTCAACAATTGGCCTCCCGGGTGGCGCAGTGGTTAAGGGCGCTGTACTGCAGCGCCAGCTGTGCCATCAGAGTCCTGGGTTCGCGCCCAGGCTCTGTCGTAACCGGCCGCGACCGGGAGGTCCGTGGGGCGACGCACAATTGGCCTAGCGTCGCCCGGGTTAGGGAGGGCTTGGTCGGTAGGGGTGTCCTTGTCTCATCGCGCACCAGTGACTCCTGTGGCGGGCTGGGCGCAGTGTACGCTAGCCAAGGTGGCCAGGTGCACGGTATTTCCTCCGGCGCATTGGTGCGGCTGGCTTCCGGGTTGGATGTGCGCTGTGTTAAAGAAGCAGCGGCTTGGTTGGTTGTGTATCGGAGGACGCATGACTTTCAACCTTTGTCTCTCCCGAGCCCGTACGGGAGTTGTAGCGATGAGACAAGATAGTAGCTACTACACAATTGGATACTACGAAATTGGGGAGAAAAAGGGCTAAAATTCAAAAAAAAATCCGATATGTTAATTGACATCATTTGAGTCAATTGGAAGTGTATCTGTGGATGTTTTTCAAGGCCTACCTTCAAACTCAGTGCCTCTTTGCTTGACATCATGGGAAAATCAAAAGAAATCAGCCAAGACCTCCAACATGTTTTGTAGACCTCTATAAGTCTCCACGTTCATCTGTACAAACAATAGTACGCAAGTAGAAACACCAAGAAGGAGACGCGTTCTGTCTCCTAGGGATGAATGTACTTTGGTGCGAAAAGTGTGAATCAATCCCAGAACAACAGCAAATGTCCTCTGGTCTGATGAAAGAAAAATAGAACTGTTTGGCCATAATGACCATCGTTATGTTTGGAGGAAAAAGGGGGAAGCTTACAAGCCGAAGAACATCATCCCAACCGTGAAGTACGGTGGTGACAGCACCATGTTGTGGGGGTGGTTTGCTGCAGGAGGGACTGGTGCACTTCCAAAATAGATGGCATCATGAGGTAGGAAAACTATGTGGATATTTTGAAGAAGGAGGAATGGGCCAAAATTCAACCCACTTATTGTGGGAAGCTTGTGGAAGGCTAACCAGAATGTTTGACTCAAACAATTTAAAGGCAATGCTATCAAATACTAATTGAGTGTATGTAAACTTCTGACCCACTGGGAATGTGATAAAAGAAAGAAAAGCTGAAATGAATGATTCTCTCTACTATTATTCTGACATTTCACATTCTTAAAATAAAATGGTGATTTTTTTAATGTATTTTATTTCACCTTTATTTAACCAGGTAGGCCAGTTGAGAACACCTTTATTTAACCAGGTAGGCCAGTTGAGAAAACCTTTATTTAACCAGGTAGGCCAGTTGAGAACAAGTTCTCATTTACAACTGCGACCTGGCCTAGATAAAGCAAAGCAGTGCGACACCAACAACAACACAGAGATACACATGGAATAAACAAACGTACTTTCAAAAACACAATATAAAACATCTACAGTGCCTTGCGAAAGTATTCGGCCCCCTTGAACTTTGTGACCTTTTGCCACATTTCAGGCTTCAAAAATAAAGATATAAAACTGTATTTTTTTGTGAAGAATCAACAACAAGTGGGACACAATCATGAAGTGGAACGACATTTATTGGATATTTTAAACTTATTTAACAAATCAAAAACTGAAAAATTGTGCGTGCAAAATTATTCAGCCCCCTTAAGTTAATACTTTGTAGCGCCACCTTTTGCTGCGATTCCAGGTCTTGGTAGATTTGCAGTGGTCTGATACTCCTTCCATTTCAATATTATCGCTTGCACAGTGCTCCTTGGGATGTTTAAAGCTTGAGAAATCTTTTTGTGTCCAAATCCGGCTTTAAACTTCTTCACAACAGTATCTCGGACCTGCCTGGTGTGTTCCTTGTTCTTCATGATGCTCTCTGCGCTTTTAACGGACCTATGCTCTGGATTGAATCGCACTGTGCAGACTGGCAGGACTTGACCGGGCTAAGGTTAGCTGATGACCACTAGCAGTAGCTAACTGACTAGTAGCTAGTTAACTGGCTAGCTTCTGTTGGGGGTTCTGGTTGTAAAGTACAGAAAATAGCAGATTCATACCACATTGGGTGAGGCGGGTTGCAGGAGAGTATGTTGAAATTGAGGTTCAAAATATAAAAAATAAATACAAAATATATATCAAGAAAAATATATCTTTTTTATTTATTTCACCTTCATTTAACCAGGTAGGCTAGTTGAGAACACCTTCATTTAACCAGGAAGGCTAGTTGAGAACACCATCATTTAACCAGGAAGGCTAGTTGAGAACACCATCATTTAACCAGGAAGGCTAGTTGAGAACACCTTCATTTAACCAGGAAGGCTAGTTGAGAACACCTTCATTTAACCAGGAAGGCTAGTTGAGAACACCATCATTTAACCAGGAAGGCTAGTTGAGAACACCATCATTTAACCAGGAAGGCTAGTTGAGAACACCTTCATTTAACCAGGAAGGCTAGTTGAGAACACCTTCATTTAACCAGGAAGGCTAGTTGAGAACACCATCATTTAACCAGGTAGGCTAGTTGAGAACACCTTCATTTAACCAGGAAGGCTAGTTGAGAACACCTTCATTTAACCAGGAAGGCTAGTTGAGAACACCATCATTTAACCAGGAAGGCTAGTTGAGAACACCATCATTTAACCAGGAAGGCTAGTTGAGAACACCTTCATTTAACCAGGAAGGCTAGTTGAGAACACCATCATTTAACCAGGTAGGCTAGTTGAGAACACCTTCATTTAACCAGGAAGGCTAGTTGAGAACACCTTCATTTAACCAGGAAGGCTAGTTGAGAACACCATCATTTAACCAGGAAGGCTAGTTGAGAACACCTTCATTTAACCAGGAAGGCTAGTTGAGAACAAGTTCTCATTTGCAACTGCAACCTGGGTATATACATAGGACACGACAAGATAAAGACAAAGACGTCTGAACTGCTACGCCATCTTGGAAAGGTGATCCTAACTGACCTAAGACAGGGAATTTTGTCAGGAATTGTGAAAAGTTTAAATGTTTTTGGCTAAGGTGTATGTAAACTTCCAACTGTATCTAGGTGCTATGGATTTATTGTTACAGGGAAAGTGTGTTATTTCTTTGGAGGACAACGGATAGTTAAAAGATGAGCGACACAGGGGTTTCAATTGAGTTTATTATGTTAGAATCTGGGTGTTGTTGTTTTACTAGCAAAGTGCAAAAAAATGTTAATTTAGGTTAAGCGTTTTTCTGCTTGAATTTGTTCATATTTTGAGAACTTGTTAGCAATCTCCTGTGTGTATCTACGTTAAGTCTTAGAATATGGATGATAGTCATTTATTCTGAGTAGTCTGTAATGTATAATTTATTTCATGTACACTGGAATTGTTTGAGTGTTAATTATTTCATGACTAATACATTCTATATTAGTTGAATAGAGTAAACGCATTGCTCGTTTTACAGAGTAAATACTTGTTATTTTTTCGGCTATGAGAGACAGCCACTTATTTCATTGCAGTTTCTGTTCAGTCAAACAGACCCTATTGACATGCAAATGAGAGTGGAGCTTTATACACACACAGCTCAGACACACAAACACAAACACACACACACACACACACACACACACACACACACACACACACACACACACACACACACACAATCCAACACACACACACACACACTCCGACACACACACATGCACACACGCAAACACACACACACACACACACACTGAGGGAGAATAGCTTGTATGCTCAAGGTTGTCTACAAACCAACATCTGTGGTGATTCATCAAAAGAGAGCGAGAGAGAGAGAGCGAGAGAAAGAGAGAGAGAGAGAAAGAACAGCAGGTAGAAAGGGAATACTGTGAGAGATTGAGAGGGATGGAAAAGGGAGGGGGATATTGAGGAGGACAAGAGTGGTAAAGAGTGGGGAGAGAGGGACGTGTAGGGAAGCAAGTGAGAGATGGACAGAGGGAGGGGAAAGGAGGCGGATTAGAAGAATGGCAGCATGGGCTCACTTCCTCTTTTCCTCCCTCCTACTCTCCTTCCATTCGTTTATCTCTACATACAGACAGGCACACTGTGCCAGGGAGGACAGTTGACCCTGGCAGCATTCAGTGAGCATTGAGATCCATAAAATATGATGATCGCATATAACTGATAAACACACACACACACACACACACACACACACACACACACACACACACACACACACACACACACACACACACACACACACACACACACACACACACACACACATACACACAAACACACTGAGCCAGATAAGGGCCATGAGACTGAAAGACACACATGCACAGTGGCCAAAGCCAGCAGGTATTCTCAGTGGTTTGTGGGTTGCCAGGTATGTTTCAATATCCCAGGTCCCCAGCCCACTGAGCCCCACTCAGCAACAGAGAGAGGGGCCTTCACACACTGGCCAAAGCAGGAGGCTAATCCACCAGCTGAGATATGGAGAGTGAATGGGAATGGAAATAGAGGGAGAGAAACAGGGGATGAAGAGAAAGACAGATAAGAGGACGAATAGGAAACACATGACCAGGTGATGGTGGACAGTAGATGCAGATAGAGATTGAGATGGAGTGAAAGAGAGGAAGTTAGTGAAAGAGAAAGAGGGAGTTAGAGAATTTAAGCACACCTAAGATAGAAGCCCTTTCTCCTTGAATAAGAGAATACACACACACAATTACAAACACAAACACACAAATGCACATTTAGTTGCACACACACAATCTCAGGAACTCACACACACACACACACACACACACACACACACACACACAAACACACACACACACACACACACACACACACACACACACACACACACACACACACATACTGCCTCTATCAGTTAAGTGAACAGATGTTATACCAGGAGCATGCAGACCTTTACTATCTATTTCCTTGCTAATAATCTGCTGCTTATATACCTGCAGCTAGCCATGAGACCAAACTGATACTAGGAGTGTGTGTGTGTCTGTGTGTATTTTAATGAATCCCTTTCATGATCTTGTGTTGATGCCCCAGGTTAGATTCAGTGGAGTATTCATAAAAGCATAAGCACACAAACACAGTCTTGGAGGTTGGTAGTCAGTGAGGTTCCCCCTGCAAACTTACAGGTGATATACCTGAAGCACACACACACACACACACACACACACACACACACACACACACATATTACCTCAAATTATTCATTTTGAGGGAGTTGTGGATGGCAGATGGGCGTAGGTATCTGCCTCTGCTTCCAAAGGGCCAGTCATGTAAAGCCGTAATAGAAAAGCTTGCAAGTTCAAATGCAGCAATGGAAAGATGTTAATGAGATTTTTTTGTTGTTGCTATTACCATCAAGTATCATCAAGTATTCTCATGACTTGCGTGAGCATTGTGAACTATGGGGGTGCACTGGTCTGAGCCGCAGGATCTGGCTCTGAGCATCACGGGTTTGTGCCCAGTGCTGGGCAATGATTTGTCTTTTTTTTCTGAGCGCCGAAGAAGGCATATATCCTCAGGAACTTTTCAAATGTCCGAAATTGAAGTCTAGGGATCAGGCTGCATTCATGAGCTTGGGAACATTCATCTAAAATGTATTGCCTTGTTTGTAGATGGCCTTCAAGTGTTGTTAAACAAAAAAACATTTCATGTCCACAATGTGACTTTCTTTATGTTGCTATGGTCACAGTGGACTATGGATGTTATATGGATGTGAATAGCTATGGCATGTGGTCATTTAGTTATTGTCATATTGTTTGACACTGTCATGTTTGAGAGTGTGCGTGTGAGAGAGAATTTTGGATAAGGTCTGAGCCAGGTCTGGTACTGCTGATGGAAGAGACTGCACTCCTCAGCAATGGGGTTATGTACATCCTCTTATCCTCCCTCCCTCCTTCTCTCCTCATCCCCATTCCACCCCTGTCTAATGAGATCAGGAGAACAACTGACCTGAACTACAGACAGAGTTCACAACACACAGGTCATTTGGCAAGACTCTCTCTCTCATTCAAGGGGCTTTATTGACATTGGAAACATATGTTTACATTGCCAAAGCATGTGCAATTGATGAACAAAAGTGAAATAAACAATAATAACGGAACAGTAAATATTACACTCACATTCATTGCTGAGGAAAAGAGACATTTCAAATGTCATATTATGTCTATATACAGTGTTGTAACGATGTGCAAATAGTTAAATTACTAAAGGAAAAATAAGTTAACTTAAATATGGGTTATACAGTGCCTTGCGAAAGTATTCGGCCCCCTTGAACTTTGCGACCTTTTGCCACATTTCAGGCTTCAAACATAAAGATATAAAACAGTATTTTTTTGTGAAGAATCAACAACAAGTGGGAAACAATCATGAAGTGGAACGACATTTATTGGATATTTCAAACTTTTTTAACAAATTAAAAACTGAAAAATTGGGCGTGCAAAATTATTCAGCCCCTTTACTTTCAGTGCAGCAAACTCTCTCCATAAGTTCAGTGAGGATCTCTGAATGATCCAATGTTGACCTAAATGACTAATGATGATAAATACAATCCACCTGTGTGTAATCAAGTCTCCGTATAAATGCACCTGCACTGTGATAGTCTCAGAGGTCCGTTAAAAGCGCAGAGAGCATCATGAAGAACAAGGAACACACCAGGCAGGTCCGAGATGCTGTTGTGAAGAAGTTTAAAGCCGGATTTGGATACAAAAAGATTTCCCAAGCTTTAAACATCCCAAGGAGCACTGTGCAAGCGATAATTTTGAAATGGAAGGAGTATCAGACCACTGCAAATCTACCAAGACCTGGCCGTCCCTCTAATCTTTCAGCTCATACAAGGAGAAGACTGATCAGAGATGCAACCAAGAGGCCCATGATCACTCTGGATGAACTGCAGAGATCTACAGCTGAGGTGGGAGACTCTGTCCATAGGACAACAATCGGTCGTATATTGCACAAATCTTGCCTTTATGTAAAACATTGTGGTGGCAGCATCATGGTTTGGGCCTGCTTTTCTTCAGCAGGGACAGGGAAGATGGTTAAAATTGATGGGAAGATGGATGGAGCCAAATACAGGACCATTCTGGAAGAAAACCTGATGGAGTCTGCAAAAGACCTGAGACTGGGACAGAGATTTGTCTTTCAACAAGACAATGATCCAAAACATAAAGCAAAATCTACAATGGAATGGTTCAAAAATAAACATATCCAGGTGTTAGAATGGCCAAGTCAAAGTCCAGACCTGAATCCAATCGAGAATCTGTGGAAAGAACTGAAAACTGCTGTTCACAAATGTTCTCCATCCAACCTCACTGAGCTCGAGCTGTTTTGCAAGGAGGAATGGGAAAAAATGTCAGTCTCTCGATGTGCAAAACTGATAGAGACATACCCCAAGCGACTTACAGCTGTAATCGCAGCAAAAGGTGGAGCTACAAAGTATTAACTTAAGGGGGCTGAATAATTTTGCACGCCCAATTTTTCAGTTTTTGATTTGTTAAAAAAGTTTGAAATATCCAATAAATGTCGTTCCACTTCATGATTGTGTCCCACTTGTTGTTGATTCTTCACAAAAAAATACAGTTTTATATCTTTACGTTTGAAGCCTGACATGTGGCAAAAGGTTGCAAAGTTCAAGGGGGCCGAATACTTTCGCAAGGCACTGTATTTACAATGGTGTTTGTTCTTCACTGGTTGCAATTTTCTTGTGGCAACAGGTCACCAATCTTGCTGCTGTGATTGCACACAATGGTATTTCACCCAATAGAAATGGAAGTTAATCAAAATTTGATTGGTTTTCAAATTATTTGTGGATCTGTGTAATCTGAGGGAAATACGTGTCTCTAATATGGTCATACATTTGGCAGGAGGTTAGAAAGTGCAGCTCAGCTTCCACCTAATTTTGTGGGCAGTGTGAACATAGCCTGTCTTCTCTTGAGAGCCAGGTCTGCCTTTGGCGGCCTTTCTAAATAGCAAGGCTATGCTCACTGAGTCTGTACATAGTCAAAGATTTCCTTAATTTTGGGTCAGTCACAGTGGTCAGGTATTCTGCCACTGTGTACTCTCTGTTTAGGGACAAATAGCATTCTAGTTTGCTCAGTATTTTTGGGAATTCTTTCATTGTAATCATCTTTTTGTTTTCTCATGATTTGGTTGGGTCTAATTGTGAGGCTGTCCTGGGGCTCTGTGGGGTCTGTTTGTATTTGTGAACAGATCCCCATGACCAGCTTGCTTAGGGGACTCTTCTCCAGGTTAATTTCTCAGGGGGTGATGGCTTTGTTATGGAAGGTTTGGGAATCACTTCCATTTAGATGGGTGTAGAATTTTGATAATTAGCAGGTATCGGCCTAATTCTGCTCTGCATGCATTAGTTGGTGTTTTACATTGTTAAAGGAGGATATTTTTGCATATTTCTGCATGCAGTTCTCACTGAACGTGAAATGCTCTGAATTTACTAATGGACAATCTGACTAGGGCGAGTAATGTTCAGTGAGCTGTTCTCTCTTTCGGCCGGTCCTGGCAAAAGGACCGCAGAAACCTACCCACATCCTGGTTCACTCTCTCCATCTGCCCATTACTCTCGGGGTGAAACCCTGAAGTAAGGCTGATCGAGACCCCCAGATGTTCCATGAACGCCTTCCAGACCCTAGACGTGAACTGGGGACCCCGATCAGACACTTTATCCCCAGGCACCCTGTAGTGCCAGAAGACGTGTGTAAACAAGGCCACCGCAGTCTGTAGGGCTGTAGGGAGACCGGGCAGAGGGAGGAGACGACAGGACTTAGAGAAACGATCAACAACGACCAAGATTGCGGTGTTACCCTGTGAGAGTGGAAGATCAGTCAGAAAATCCACCAACAGGTGCGACCAAGGCCGCTGTGGAACGGGTAAGGGGTGTAGCTTCCCTCTGGGCAGGTGCCTAGGAGCCTTACACTGGGCGCACACCGAGCAGGAGGAAACATAAACCCTCAAGTCCTTAGCCAAGGTAGGTGACCAGTACCTCCTGTCCAAACAGCGCACTGTCCGACCGATCCCAGGAGGACCAGAGGAGGGTGATGTGTGGGCCCAATAGATCAACCGGTCACGAACAGCAGACGGACGCCCAGCGGGACACTGGACGGGAGCAGGCTCTCCACGTAACGCCTGCTCTATGTCCGCGTCCAGCTCCTACACTACCGGCGGCACCAGGCAGGAGGCAGGGAGTATGGGAGTGGGCCGCTCCTCTCCTCAATGGGCCGCTCCTCTGTGTCATACAGCCAGGACAATGCATCTGCCAGGCTGTATGAGCCTGGTCTGTAGGGAAGGGTAAACACAAAACGGTTGAAAAACCTGGCCCACCTTGCCTGGCGAGGGTTCAGTCTCCTCGGTGCCTGGATGTACTCCAGATTGTGGTGGTCAGTCCAGATGAGAAAACGTTGTCTAGCACCCTCAAGCCAATGTCTCCACGCCTTCAAGGCCTTGATGACAGGCAACAGCTCCCGGTCCCCCACGTCATAGTTTCGCTCCACCGGGCTGAGCTTCTTCGGTGGCGTACTCGAGCGCTGAGAGAGCACTGCTCCTATCCCAGCCTCGGACGCGTCCACCTTCACTATGAACGCCAAAGAGGGATCCGGATGGGCCAGCATGGGACCCCTGCAAACCCACCGGGCCCCCCTTCAGCTGTGAGGTACCTGACCAAAACCTTGGCTAAACCTCCGGTAGTAGTTGGCAAATCCTAAGAACCGCTCCACCTTCTTTACCGTGGTGGGAGTCAGCCAATGCGGTCACTCAACATCTCCACCCCTGAGGTGGAAATGCGATACCCTAGGAAGGAGACGGATTCTCAGCCTTGATGTACAGGTCATGCTCCAACAGGCGACCAAGCACCCTGCGCACCAGGGACACATGCTCGGCGTGTGTAGCGGAGTATATCAGAATGTCATCAATATACACCACTACACCCTGAAAAGCACAGTGGAGACCTGGTCTGGAATTTCCACCATAGTAGCTCCAACGGAAACCCCTAAACACCTCCCCGAGCACTCCAGCGACCACCCCATGAGAGCCCTCTGTGGCCAAGAAATAGTGGGAGAATGCGGGGAAAACTCAGAAAAAGGGACAAAGACAAACATATGAGCAACAGATGGCTCTGGGTGAGAATGGTGCCGGCTCACCTGGGGTGACGCCAGAGCACCCTGCCTGCTGCCTCGATCCCCAAAGGAACCAACCCAGCACCGACCGACAGTGTGACCTCTGCGGCCACCCATGGTGCACGAGCTGGGAC